>NC_133450.1:218614108-218754108 GCF_048565385.1 Saimiri boliviensis | reverse complement strand
AGTCCAGTTCAGAACTTCTAGGCTCACAGTGGGTCTGGGCAGAGGTCAGCCCAAGGTGGAGAGAATTCTAATTCGAGGTTGGACCAGTCAAGGGGTAAGTCCTGAATTCCAGGCTTCCAGGAGGTCAGTCTACTGGTAGCCAAAACCCGGTGGGAACCGGTCAGAATTTGGGTGGCACCAAGAAAAGTGAGAAAAACAATGGCTATTCTGTACTGAGTTCTTACCGCATGCAGGGTGGCAGTGCTGGGAGGTTTCTTTACAAGCAGAACCTCACTGGATTCTTGCCACAGCCCGGAGAGGCATTTGCTAGGATCACGTCTGTTTTTACAGATGAGAACACGGGCTCAGAGAAGTGAAGTCACCTACCCAAGTCACACAGTGGATCTCTAGGAAGCAGCTGAGAGGGTGTTGACCCCAGAGCTGTTGCCTCCAGCATTGGGCGATGCTACATGATGTCACACCCCAACCCAGGAAATGACTTTCCATATGGTCTTGGGCATGTCAGTTCCTAGGTCTGAAGGTCCAGGTTGACCTTGTGGGTTCAGCAGCCCTGACACTGTGGTGTGTTCATCACGATAACAGTTGTCAAACACCAAACGCGGTAGGCACTCAGAAAATGTCTATTTCCATTCTCTTCTTTTTTTCCTTTTATCTCCACCCAATCTAAGTCAGAGTCAGTTCCAGCTTCTAATCACAGCAGAAGGAGGCCAGGCAGGGAAACGGAGATACATGGCAGCTACCGCATGCACAGAGTCCACCCGTCCTAGACTGAGAGGCGGGCTGGGCGTGGAGCCGACTGACATCTCCTCTGTCCTTCCGCCACCGCCGGCCCTGTGTGGTCGGGGAGGCCTGTGTACCTGGTGTACCTGCTGCTCTATCCGACCTCGCCTCTCAAATCCATTCTTCCTCCTGCCACCTCAGTGCCTGGCCCCGAAGTGGACACTGGGGACACAGGAGAGTCAGACCCAGATCTCCACCTGCAGGAGACTGTAGCCTGGTGGGAGAGGCAGCCTGGGACCGGGGCAGTTCTCACCCAGTCTGGCCACAAGAGCCCAGGGAGAATCGAGGTGTCTGCTAGAGCCCAGAGAGGGCTTCGTCACTGCCGTCATTACCAAGGTGCGTGGTGGGTAGGGTACAGGGGCAGGCTCATATCCCAGCTCTTCTACTGAGAAGCTGTGTGACCTTGGATATGTTCCTTTGCCTCTCTGTGCCTCATCTGCTTCACAGGCAAAATGAGAATAGCATTAATGCCACCTCGTGGGGATGTCAAGGGCATTCAGTGAGCTGGTCACAGCCAAACACTGGCTTGGTCCCGCTCCCCAAGGGGAGGTGTTGCCCTGCATTTTCCAGGCCCATTATCTGGAGAAGTAACTGATGTTTCCAGGAGCCCTGTGATTTGCCACAGCCCACCCATCTGCACAGTGACGCAGCTGATCCTGAGGCCAGTCCCTGGCTGTAAGCTCTCTAAGGATAGGGACCTGTCTACCTTCTGGAGTATTGAACTCCCATATTGCCCAGGGGATGCAGAGGGAAGGGAAGGGGAAGGGGACTGAGACGGGTCCTGGAGGATTTCCCGGGGAAGACAAGACGCTGAGGACACCCCAGGCAGAGGGAACAGCATGGGCAAAGGCAGGGAGGCATGAGAGAGGTCACTGTGTGCAGAAAACTGGAGCCATCCAGGGCTCCTGGGATGAGAGGCTGGTGACAGAACAGGAGGGACGAATCTGAGCTAGTGGCGTCCTGGTAGATGCTTAACAACTAGCCTTCTTTAATACCAACGTGGGGGAAGGGAGAGAGGCCCTGATGTGTCACATTTGCCAACTTATTTGGTGTGAATACTCCCACCACGACTGATTTTAAGCTACCAATGTGACATCAACCAGCTCACAAAATTCCTGAAAAGTTAACCATCAGCTTTTGTGATTCAATGTGAGCAGGGGAGCCCAGGCAGGTGGGCCCCCGCCCCCCCGCCGCCACGGGGACTGACCAGCAGGACCTCACCACTGCTCACACGTGAAGGCTATTTCCTGCCAATGATGGCTCTGTGGGCCTCAACTCCCCACCTGGGCAATGGGCTAATGGTTCCTAGGCAGAGGCAGAGGCAGGGCCAATCGGGTGGACCCAAGTCCAAGTTCAAGTCCAGGGACGTCTTTGTCTTCATCTCCCAGCCTCATCTCCACCTGGGGCAAAAGTGTGCGATGAGCTGGCAGAGGGAGTCCAGGGCCCACCCAAACCCTCCTCCCAGCCCACTGTCTCTCACCCCAGCTCGGGGAGCTACAGAGCCCAGCCGAGCAGGTGGTGGCAGGGTCACCTTGGGAAGAGTTATTGGGGCCTGGGAAGAAGGGGGAAGATATTACGCACTGAAGGCTGCGGCCGAGGACACTAATCTGAACAGACAAGGAATCAATGGGAATTTCTATTTAGGGAGGAAATCAATAGGAATTTCAAGGTAGGAAAAAAGAGAATTACCTTTAATTGGAGTTCTGGTCCAGCCAGTTCTCTAGTGAGGCCAGGGCTTACCTGGCCCTCAAGGGACAGTCAGAAGGGACCCCCAACCTGCCCCAGACACACCTGGGGTGCCTCCCACCAGGTAAGAGATATCTTCTCTCAAGGAGCCATTTAATCTCTGGTTAGGAAGCCAGGATCGAATCAGCGAGCAGAGATCTCCAGAATCGGGCACAGAGAGCTCGATTTCCTCATCTGTTAGGTGGGGACAGTAGGCGCCTCATCAGTGAGAAGCAAATCCCAGGTGCGTGAGACACTAGCAGCAAATCATGGTGCCAGCCACTGTCCTGAGTGCTTCGCCAGTGTTAATAAGCATTAGCAAATCTAATCCCTACTAAGCCTCACGACTACTATCGTTATCTCCATTTTATAGAGGAGGAAACTGAGGCACCGAGAGGTTAAACAATTTACGTGCGGTCACACGGCTGGGAACACAAGGCCTGGCACCAGAGTCTGCGCTCAGACCCTGTGTTCTGCTGCCCCACGGAAGGTGTTCAGTCCTGCAAGATGTGTCCCAGGTGGTCCGTGTCCCATCAAGGGAAGTCAGATGGGTGGGGGTGACTGCCGGGGCACAGGAGCCCTGCCCGGGAAAGGGCAGGGCAAGTTCAAGCTGCATGGAGAGGAGCCTGAGAGCAGCTGCCCCCATGGTCGTGCCCCAGATACACACACAGAATCCCCCTGGATCCTGACCCCGGGAAAAGGACACCCTCAGAAAGAGGCTCAGGACCCCCCAGATGCCTACATAGACCCCACTGGAGGCCAAATGTGGCTGCTGAACAGTGCCTGGCAAACAAGGTCCAGGGAAAAATGGGAGTGGGAGACATCCCTGCCCCAGAACAGCAGACACCATCCCCACTGGGAGCCATCGAGGAGCCGGAGGCTGGGCCAGGGTCACAGGAAGGGAACTCCCTGGGCTGGGAGCTGGGGACTTTTCTGCGGTTCTCCCCAGATCCCCCTGCACACTCTGTGCAGATGAGGGACCGTACCCCAGAGGCAGAGCTGGGAGGAGCAGGAGGAGCAGAAGGAGCGGAAGGTCGGCCCCACATGGCCCCAAAGTGGCTTTTTTGTTTGTTTTTGTTTGTTTGTCTGTTTGTTTTTAGACAGGGTCTCGCTCTGTCACCCAGGCTGAGTCCAGTGGTGCAATCACAGCTCACTGCAGCCTCTATCTCCCAGGCTCAGGCAGTCCACCTGCCTCAGCCTCCCAAGTAGCTGGGACCACAGGCGCACATCACCACACTCAGCTAAAATTTTTTAAATTTTTTTATAGAGCTGGGGGTCTCATTGTGTTGCCCAGGTTAGTCTCAAACTCCTGGACTCAAGTGATCCTCTGCCTTGGACTCCCGAAGTGCTGGAATTATAGGCTTGAGTCAACACGCCTGACCGAAATGGGATCTTTCACAGCACGTTGGTCTGATAGCTGTTGAGACTTTGATTTAAAAGACCGAGAGAAAGCTGAGGGGAACCTGTGGCTGACACCACAGGGCGAGGGAGAAGGAGTCAAAGGGAGAGGTCTGTCTTGTTTTTGTCCCCAACCCAAGGCCCGCACTCTTCCCAACAGGAGGCTCTCCTGTGCCTCCGTGAGCCTCGTTTTACAGATGAGAAAACTGAGGGCCAGGGAAGGCACCACCCAGGACCACACGTGACCAGGAGGAGGCAACAGCTTGGAGCCCCACCTGTCCTTCATCACCACACCCGCTCCGTGGATCCAGAGAGTGCAGCCAGCCACAGTGTGCAGGTCTCCAGAGTCCACGGAAGGCAGGGAGGGGAGGGGAGAGGGCTGGAGAGTGGGAGAAAATTAAGAGGCAGTACTTGGCTGTTCAGAGCTGGATCTGGTGGTGGGAGCCGAGGGACACAGGAGGGAGAGGGTGCAGGTCTCTAGCCGGGACCCTGCAGACCAACTCGGGACTTAGGTCTCTGATACCCATGGAGTCCTGGATGACAGGTAGGGAAACTGAGGCAAGTTGCCAGTTGCAAGGACAGACAAGGCAGGTGCTTCGGGCTTTCAGAGTCCCCACCCCTACTGATTCTGCCCCAACCCCACTCTCCCCACTTCACTAGTTCCAGCCCTGGCCTGAGGCCACATCCAGGACAAAGGAGTGATGAAGGCTGGGGGCCAGAAGGGCTGGGGTTCATGGAGAGGAACTCATGGCGAGGCCAGGCATGGGGGCTTGGCTCCTCTGAACGCCAGTTTCTGCCTCTTTGGAAAAGGGGAATCAGGTTGTCCTAAGCATTGGAAAAAGCATGAACTGTAGAGTGCTGACCCCCAGGAAGTGCCTAAGGGATGTTTGCTGAAGGAAGAAACAGGTCCCTGGACAGACGGACGGATGAGCATGGCTGAGTGGGCAAGGGAATGACTGCGCCCTGCCCTGACCAGCCCACTTGGCAGAGAGGACCCCTGCTGGGGAGCTCAAATCCAAGACACACAGTCCCCAGAGTGTGTGCCCCCCAGCCCACCTGTCCCAGGGGACACCTCCACCCAGACAGTGGAGCCACTGTCTAAGAGTTGCCACGTGTGGCCCAGGGCACGGATCTGGGCCAGGGTGTGGTGAGCCACCACTGGCCACTATCCCACCCTTCCGAGATGGCAGCCGCCCCCTAATGTCCCTCACTATCAGTACACACAGCCCTGCTTCATGAAAACAAAATGAGCTGCATCAACAGCAGAGAGCAGGCTCTCCAGGCTACCCATTCAAGAGAGAAAGAATGGCTGACCTCCGAGCCCGCCTTGTACTCTCACTGGGGGACCCTAGGACCGCTCCTTCTTGGGGAGCAGAGGCCCAAACCCCAAACGAACTTAGGCTGAGTGATTGAGCAGGGGCTGCCACAGCTGAGCCCGGGTTCTGCTTCTGCCCCAGGGGTCCCGACCCATCAACACCCCGCTAAGGCACTCGTACTGGGCACTTCGGGCATGTTCTTCCTCTCCAACCTCGGGATGACCTACTAGGTATGGATCATGATCGCTGCCTCACAGGGGAGGAAACCAAGGCTAGGGGCAGGCAGGAAGCAGCTTGTCCAAGACCCTGTAGACCCTGGTCTGTCTGATTCTGCTCCCTGGCCACAGACATCCTGGGGCCAATGTCCAGCCGCCTGCACTCTGTGATGGAGGAAGTCAGCCTGCTTCCTCCCTCCTCCAGAACCCTCAGCCAGGCCTGCCAGGGTCTCAAGCAGAGATGAGACCCATCGCTCTCCCGTCTCAGGTCACCAGGCTCAGCCGGGCTCAGCTGGAGCTGAAGGTTATTGCAAACTGCCGGGGCCCTGCTCATCTCATTAAGTCCAGGGAGCAGGGTCCTCAGCTTTTACAAGCCTCATAAAGCATTGCTCGTGGCCACTACAGTGCGCAACTGGCCCTGGCGACCAGTTCCTCCCTGGGCCCGGGACAGGGGGGACAAGTTTCTTCCTTAAGGAACTCATCTCCCAGATTCATAAAATCACCAGAAATGTCATGGGTGGTCTGTGCCCCAACACATAATTACAGGGTGACACCCCTGCCCTGAAGGCTGGTGTGGGAGGGGCAGATTCCCCTCAGCAGAGGCCCTGCAGCTTGTCCAGCCTCGCCGGGCCAGCACTGTGTTCATAAATGCTTTGAACCTATAATTTCACTGAGTCCTTGAAACAGCCCAATCGAGTGACACGACCAGCCCCATTTTACAGATGTGGAAACAGAGGCTCAGACAGGTGGCCAAGGTGGAGACTGCAGAGCTGGGATTCGAACCCAGAGCTGCCACAGCCCAAGCCAAGCTCCAAAGAGACCCTTCACCAACTACAAGCACCACTTTGTGGTTTGTGCAGGGTTCTCCCACTTTAGCGAGGAACCCCAAATGCCCCAGCGCCCCCTGCATGGGTGCGTATCTGAGGCAACCATAGCAGGATTTAACAGAGCCACAGCGCAAGCTTCTTGCTGGTTCCCAGGCCCACCTGCGTGATGCAGAAGCTCAGCAACCCCCAAGGACACCCCAGGCACTTCTGAGAGTCCTGGAGAGTGTCCCCAATAGGTTTGGAAGCCTGTCCACTCAGGTCTGTCCCACTGGCCCCAGTGAGGACATCCCTGGTTGGCTGTGGTCACCAGACAGGACAACTGCCCTCCCCTCTGAGCCTCTGCAGCTCTGCGCCCCTAAGACTGAACACCCCTCTGCCCACTCAGAAGGGGCCATCCCCAATCCCCGGCCTCCCAGGCCCCAAGAACTTCTTGTCTAAGTATGGGTCAAGCCTGGTCCCCTCGGCAGGAAGGTAGTGGTCAAGCCCCTGGACGCGTGGCCTGGCGGTTCTAGCGGTTCTAGATCTGGGTTGGGAAGTGGCTCCCTCATTCATCAGCCATGTGGACCTTCATTGCCTCGTTAGTGAAATGGAGGCCACTGCAAAGAACAGTCGGGAGACCCCAGCCCTGCCCCGGGCCTAGTGCACAGCACATCTCAAAGAAAAGAGTTTGCTTTTCTCCCGCAGAGTCCTCCTTACCCGCCTCCTCTCTATACCGACCACCTCCCTCCTGTTCAACTCACCCGCCTGGAAACCTAAGAAATAGATGGGTCCCAGCCCTGATGCCAATCTGGACACTGCTCCACAGACGACATCCTCCAACCTTTTCTTGGGACCCACAGCTGCCACCCCCTCCTGCTGGATGGGTCCTGTGCACCCTCCATTATTCACACCCCCTCCACCTCACTTCACTCCAGAGCAGGCCTGGTGGGAGGGAAAGAGAAAGAGAAGCTGTGGCCTGGGAGCCACCCTTGAGGCATTAAAGTCACCCATGGGTGTCAGGATGAGGCGGTGTCCCGCCCACTTCCTCAGTGCAGAAATCTTGCTGAGAGACACTAGCTGGCTGATGCTGCCACAGGTGGAGGGTGGGGCAGAGGACAGGGGCTGCAGAATTTCAAAAGCTCCTTTACACCACAAAAGTGCAAGCATACACACTCATGTGCGTGTGTGCGAGCGAGAGCACATGCAAACACACACATACACACACACACACACACACACACACACACACACACACACACACAGGGGCCCAGCATCCTCCATGGCCTGGCTTTTCTCCACAGTGTAACCAGCAATCTCAGGCACTCCCTGTTACCAGGAGAATCTGACTTTGAGTATCCTAAAAGCTCAGATGTTACACATGTGCCTCTGACGCCCAGATGCTGACACCTTTGTGCACGAGTAAACATCCACGTGCAAGACTGCGGGCAGACAGGTCCATATCCATGCAGCCACAGAAGCACACGTGCATTCTGTCATAGGCACAGATGCTCTTGCACACCAACACACACACACACCGTTTCAGAGTCCTGAGACCCCTGCAGCAGTGTGCTCAGGTGTACACTCCACATGCATGGAGGGTGAGGCAGGTGTCCCAGCCTGGCCTGCTAAGCCTCAGCAGCACTTGAGCTATCAGGGTGCCGTTGCTCTGCCCCCGCACCCTATACCCTCAGAATGTCCTTGAGGGAGGGGCAGGGCTCTTCCAAGCTCTTGAAAGCCCCATGGGAAGCCCTGGGGCACATGGCACAGATTTCCTTTGCCCAATATTCCATCACCATCACCACAGGACCCACCTACAACCATGGGAGCCTGGAGCCCCCAGAGCAGGAGTGACCCCTGTGGGGTTAAGTGGGCAACCTCAGTGGACACCCAGGAGATGGACTTCCTGGAAGGCAGGGGAATTCTCCCCAGGAGAGAGGAGGAGGAGGGGCAATAGGGAAGAGGGGCAGGAAGAAGGGGAAAGAGGAGGGAGATGGTAGGAAGAAGAAGAGGAGGAGAGGGGGCTCAGGGGAGAGAGGTTGGTAGCCATCATGGAACAGGAATTCCTACCACACCTAAGGGACCATGAAACTCAATTGTTCATTGTTTATTGTTCATTGTCTAACTGCCACCCCCTCTTGCTTGGAACCTAGATTGGGGCAGCACATTTTAGGTCCTCAATAAATGTTTGTTGAATGAATGTAGGAAAGCCCAATTCTGGGTCCTCACCTGCAACTAGGCCCTCTAACCCAGTCACTCTGGTGGCTGGGCCAGCCTCCTGGTGGTATCAGCCTAAAAATAAGGTTCAGCAGTATGTGCTACCCTGACATCTGGTGAAATCTAGAGAGCCTGACCCCAAGTTTCTCACCACACTCTGCTCCTGTGGATAAGGTCCAGCCTAACCACCTTCCCTATCAAATGGAGCAGGCACAGCTCTTGCTGATCTCCACACAGCCAATCACACCCTCCTGTGGGAACTAGGGCACCCAACTGTTTGATACCCCCAAACCTGTCTCTCTCAGCCCCTGATTGTTCACACTGTTCCTGAGTGCAGCCCTGGGTGGCCCTGTGTAACATGTGGTGTCCTCCTCCCCCAAGCTGTTAGTCTATGTGACAAACACACAGCCGCCCTTCTCATCTGTCCTGTGGCAGATGTTGTATCCTCAGCCATTCCATGACACTAGTGAAGAGCCCCTCTCTCACCAATGGGGTGAGTAGAAGGAGGCTAAAAAACTCCTCTCCCATGAGGAAATGGTTGGCTGCCACCAGCTGACCCTCTAGCTAACCATAGACAGAAAAATGAGCCCAGACAAGACCAGAAGAACCACCTAGCTGAGCCCAGCCCAAATTGTCAACCCACAGAACAGAAAGATGAGCTAAGTAAATGGTTGTGTTTTAAGCCACTAAGTTCTGGCGTGGTTTCTTACACAGCCAAGGCTAACTGATACACCACCTTACAGGGTTGTTGTGAGGGATTAAATGACAGACTGCAAGTCAAGTCCTTGCAACAGTACCCAGAACAATAAGACCTCAGAAAACAACAGCTATTTTTATTTGAAAACTACTCTTTGAGGCCGGCATGAAATACAGATGTAACAAAAAGAATGAAGATGCTCTTAGAGAAAGACAAAGCCACATTTGCCAAGTTGTCTTTAACACAAGTGGCACCTTTGCTTGTGGAAGGGCTTTATCAGTTAGATAAACAGAGACCTACTGTGATCTGGCATGGAGGGCCACAGTAGGTCTGAGTCATAAAGAACAGGAATCCTGGAGTGTTCTCCCATCCCTTAGGGGTGGGGAGATGGGGGCTGTATAAGGGAGGTGGGCTCAGGCAAAATGGTGGCAACCTGGGTTCTGAATGTGAAATGTTCTGAGAAGGAGGAAAGGTTCTGGGGAATAGAGGAGATTAAGGGTGGTGAAATATCTTCTGATTTCAAGTTGTTTCTATGTGTACTGCATAGTAGTTCACACTCTGCTAGCCCCAGACCTTGAAGCAGTTCATGAATTGTGTCCATGGAGACAGACCGTGAAGCAGTGCATGAATTGTATCCATGGAGCCTCATCACAGCAGGGTACCCATGAGGGTGTCCATGGCATAGATAGAGTAGGGTGGAGGTGAGGCTGGGGCATCAGCTGATAAGATGGCTGGAGACAGAGAATCAATCTGGCAGGGCATAGCCAGACCTAGCCCCCACCCCATCCCCACCATTGACTCCAGAGGTCCCAAGGAGGGGAGGTTGCTGACTCCCCGAGGACAAATCTGTGGGCCCAAATAATTTTCTTTGTCTATGATAGGAAATGGGAGGTCCAGGAGGCTGGGAGACCAAACAATATTGAAGGGACACAAAACAGAGGAAAGCTCCCTTCCTGCCCTTGTGAACTTCTCAGTCTAGAGCAGGCAAGATGAAGCAAGAACAGAAATAATCATACCCTTGGGGCCATAAGAAGTGTAAAACATGAAAGGCAGGTTCAGAAGAAAGTAAGGTCACATCTCTTTGGCAAAGGGAGAGAAGAGAAACAAAGGAAGCATTGGAGAGGAATCCCAGGGGAGAGGCAGAATTCATAGAACCTGCACCTTTGTGTCTCACACCCAGACACCCTAACTGTCTTTCAGCAGCCAAGCGGGGCCTCAGTGCCCCAGCTGATGAGCAAACCCTTGGGGCTGTACCTGGGGTGCCACCTGAGAACCCACAACTTGCTTCTGACAACACGGCCATCTTTGTGCCAGTGTCAGGCAATGATTTTGATAGTTTATTGCACATCTCCTTTATTGTTTAATAAGGACAAGGAGAAAATGGAAAAACAATGAAAGGTCCAATGTTAGTAACAAAATTGATTGTTCCTCTATGAAACAAACGGTCAAAGATGGAAATCATTGGTCATGCCAAAAGGTGTGACACTTCAGCCTCAGTTAGATGTTCGCTGGATGTAAGCCAGTCAACCATGTGCTGACTGATTGTGAAGGGAAAGAAAAGAATTAAAGAATGCTTGGAATCCTGGAAATTTGTTGTTGAGAATTGGGTTAAAGTGTTACAGCAGAATTAAGGATTTTGTAATAGCTTTATTTCTCTGAGAGGAAGCACTCAATTTCTGTACACACTTCAGGAATACATTATAAAATACATAAAAACAGGCACCTCACCAAAACCAGATGAAGAAATCACAATGAAAGAATACTACAGACTAATTACTCTTGTGAGTATCGCTGCAAATATCCTCAACAAAATGCTAGAAAACTGAATTCAGCAATTTATAAAAAGGATTACACACCATGACCAAGCGGGATTTATCCCAGTAATGCACAGGTGGCTTAACACCCAAAATTCAATTACTGTAATATGCCATAATAGAATAAAGAACAAAAATCACATGATCATCTCAAGAGATACAGAAAACACATCTGACAAAATTCAACAACCCTTCTTGAAAAAACCACTAAACTAAACTAAGAATGGAAGATAACTTTCTCAACCTGATAAGGGCATCTATAAAAACCCACAGCTAACGTAATACCTAGGGTGAAAGACTGACTACTTTCCCTCTAACATCAGGAACAAGATAAGAATGTCTGCTATTCCCATTGTTTGTTATTTTTTCCTTTTTTTCTTTGTTTTTTTTTTTGTGGTTTTTTTTTTTTTTTTTTTTTTTTTTTCTCTTCCAACTTCTATTTGACATTGGATTAGAAGTCTTAGCCGGGGGCAATTAATTAGGCAAGAAAAAAAACAAAAGCCTTCTAGACTGGAAAGGAAGAAGTAAAACTATCTCTATTTGCAGATTAAATGATCTTGTGTATAGAAAAATCCTAAGAAATACACACACAAACACACACACACACACACACACACACACACTCATTGGAGCTAATAAATAAGGTAGATTTCAGGACACAAAATCAATATACAAAATCAATTGTGCTTCTATACAGTATCAATGAACAAGCCAAAACTGAAATTAAGGAAATAATTCCATTTACAATAGTATCAAAAAGAATCAAATACTGAGAACAAATTTAACAAAATAAGCCCAAAAACTTATACTCTAAAAGCTATAAAACATTTTTTGAAAGGAATTAAAGACCTAAATGGAAAGATAGCCTATATTCATGGATTGGAAGACTTAATATGGTTAAGATGGCAATAGTCTCCAATTCATCTACATATTCAATCCAACCTCTATCAAAATCCCAGCTGCCTTTTTAAAAATTTTTGATATAATGGGCACATTGATCCTAACATTCATATGAAAATGCAAGACAGCAGGAATAGCCAGAATTATCTTGGAAAGAACAAAGTTGGAAGGCTCATACTTTCTGCTTTCAAAACTTATTACAAAGCTACAGTAACCAACACTGCATGGTACTGGCATAAAGGTAGACATGCAAATCTGTGGAATACAATTGAGAGTTCAGAAATAAACTCTCACATTTATGGTCAGTTATCTTTGACAATGAATAGTCACAGCAATATTATTTATATTAGCCAAAAAGTGGGAAAATCCAAATGTCCATCAACTAATGAGTGATAAACAAAATATGGTATATTCATACAATTGAATAGGATATGACAATAAAAAGAAATGAAGTACTGATACACACTACAACATGGATGAACCTTGAAAACATGCTGAGTGAAACTAACCAAGTCTGGGTAGTTTTACTGAGCATAATGTTTTCAAGGTTCATCCATGTTGGAGTGTGTAGAGAAGGCCACATGTTGCGTGACTCTATTTTTACAAAATATTTACAATAGACAATTCACAGACAAAAAGTAGATTTTTGTTGTCAGGGGCTAAGGGGTTCAGAGGGAAAAGGGGAATGACTGCTAATGACACAAAGTCTGATTGGGGACTTATGAAAATGTTTTAAAATGCATTATCATGTTGGTTCCCCAACTCTTTGAATATACTCAAAACTACTGAATTTTACATGGGTCAGTTTTATGGTATGTGAATTACACATCAACAAAGCTCTTATTAAAAAAATAAATAAATAGAGCACTACTGGGTGGAAGAGAGCTGCTGGGAGAGCTCCAGGCTGAGGAATGTGAGGTTGGTGGCACGCATGACAATAATTCTCCCTCATGTGCCCACAGTGGGCATTGTTAATTATCTCAGCACTCTGCTCCCTGAGCCTGTACCTTTTCCTTTACACTTCATTAAAATTAAGAGCTTCTAGTCATCAAAAGGTACATTAAGAGGGAGAGAAAGCAAACCTCAGAATACATTTTTTAAACTCCTAGCAATCAGTAAGAAAAAACTGGACAACTCAATTTTTTTTTTTAATTGAGTTAACAGGCATGTCTTCATTCATTCAGGCTGTTAAAACAAAATAGCTCAGGCTGGGCAACTTATACACAACAGAAATGTATTGCTCACAGTTCTAGGGGCTGGGAAGTCCAAGATCAGGTGCCTCACTCAGTGTCTGGTGAGGGTTTTCTCTGCTTCATAGATGATGCTTCTCTTCTGCATCGTCATGTGGTGGAAGGAATGAACAAGCTCCCTTGGGCCTTTTATTTAAGGGCACTAATCCTTTTCATGAAAATAGAGCCCTCATGACCTAATTATCTCCCAAAGGCCCCTCTTCTTAATACCACCACACTGGGGGTTAGATTTCAACATAGGAATTTTGGGAATCACATAAATATTTAGACCATTGTAAGGCAATTTGCACTTCACAAAAAAAGGCTATCCAAATGACAACTGAGTCTAGAAAACTTCTTCACCATCATTCACAACATTCATTATGAGGAAAATTCAAAGTAAAATCTGAATGAGAAATACTCTCCCCATCCAGATGGCTAAAATTAAAAGACCTGGTAATGCTCAGTGTTACAAACATGTAAAAAACCCAGAACTTTCCTCAACTGCTGAGAGCAACGCAGATCAGTACAGGTCGTTTGGAAAACCATTTGGTAACATTGCGAGAGAGAGAACCAAGAAATTCCACTCCTGACATATATACCCAAGAGGAAAAAGTATACCCACCAAAAGACCAAGTTTGGGAAAGGAGCCAAGAAGACATCCCACTAGGAAGAGAGAGACTACCTCCACATCAAGAATATTTAAGTTATTATCTCAGACAGTGACATCTCTTGGGAAAACGGACTCAATAGGAATATGGGACTGAGTTCCAGTCTTTTTTAAAAAAATAAAATCAAGCAAAATCACAAAAAAAAATTTCATAATTTTTTTGAAATTTTCATAACAAACGTTTATAACAGACCCAAACTGGAGACAACACACGTGCCTATCGACAAGAGAAGGAGTAAGTAAATTCTGAGAGTTTCATACATTAGAATTCTGTGCAGCAATGAAAAGGAACAAGATGCTATGACATGCAACAATTTGGATAACTTTGCACGAATAACGTTGAATGAAGGAAGCCAGACATCAAAGAACATGTGCTCTTTGATTCTTACACAAAGCCCAAAAAAGGGGAAACCGACCCGTGGTGATAGACACCACACACCACTATTTGGGGAGGTATTGCCTGGGAAGAGGAACAAGGGCACCTGCTCGGCGCTGGATCTGAGTGACAGTGACATGGGTGTGAACATATATAAAATTCCATCCAGCTGTTCACTTCTGATTTATGCCCCTACGGAACTGAACGTAAGTTAAATTAGGTAAGACAGAAAAGCAAATCTTATCCTTCAGGCATGAAAAGATCTCTGCCTGATTCGTGGCCAAGTTCTAAAATCCCAGAGAAGGGAGTCATTGGCCCAACCCAATGATACCAGTGTCAGGACCATGGAAAACGTGGCAGCCCCATAAAACGGTGAAAGCAGGGAGTGGGATAGGTGGGGAGTGCTCTTTACAGAACGGGGCGGGGAGAAAGGGCAGGCCAAAAACTAGGATCCGCTCCTTCCTTTCTCTGAGCCTTCCTTTCCCCACCTGTAAATGGAAACAACAGTACTTCCTACCCCAAAGGGTCAAGGTGGAGACTGGAGAGGTACTGGGCCTTGGGCGCCCATCATGGGGCCTGGATCCCGGTTACTGCTTGACAGGGGATCCCCTTCCCTTCACCCACCTTCCCTTCCTGGGCGCCCCTGCCCTCAGCTCCCCCACTCTGCCCTCTGTGATCCCCAAAGTGAGGCCCCGTCACCGTATAATTTCAAATTACTTGTAGCTTTAGTTAATTAAATGTAAAATCATCGGAATAAAATTATACCTTCATTAGAAATTAACTCCCATTTCGGACCCAGGATAATGACGGGGCTCTCTCTCCCCACTTCTTCCAAACCCACACAAAATGGTCAGTTAAACTGAACGGGAAAAAAGTTTAACGACTGCACGGCAATCAAGCTTATTATTATTTAAGCACAAGCTATTACCATGTGCAATGAGGTATCAGCCAATAAATTATCTTTGAAAGAGTCAGTCCTTGTCTGAACACACACAGGCCTTTAACGGCTGCCGCGGGGAGGTTGTGCCAATCGCTCTCCTGGCCAGGTGAGCTGCCCCGGCCTGCGGAGCTGAGGCTGGGCCCTCCTGGTCTGGTCCTGTCCCTGTAGCTGGCCGTGAACCTGCCCGCAAGACCCTGGCCCAGTCTCAGTCTCCCAGGTCAGGATCTCGGGATCGCAGTGAAGGGATCGTGGGTGTCTGCACCAGACATTCCCATCGCTCAATCCAGCCCATACTAAAGGGAGGAAACTCTGCCTCAAGACAGAGACTGGGGACAAAAAGGGGGTCCCTGATAATTAGGAAGCAGAACGGAGGAGAAATAGGGTGTTCAGAGTAGGGAGCGGGCTGAGATGGGACAGATGGACAGAGACAGAGGGAGAGGAGGGGAGAATCTGCAAAAGACATGGGAGAAGGAGCTGGAGACAGAGGCTAGGAAACAAGGAATCGTCGGAGGAGCAGGGAGCGAGACTCCCAGCAGACAAGGTGGAAACAGCAGAAGAGAGGGCAGCAGAACCAAGAAGGCCAAAGAGAAGGAAGAAGGGGGCCAGAGCAGACAGGCCCCACTCAGAGCCACTGTGTGCCTGGGGCTGGGGACCGTAAGCCGCTGGCTCCCAGAGAGACCAACCCACCCTGTTTGTCCAGGACTGAGGAATCTGCCAGGTTGGGGGACTGTCCATGCTAAAATCAGGGCAGCCCTGGATAAACCAGGACGAGATGGTCATCCTCTTCACAGAGCCCTCACGGAAACAGCGCTGTTACCGCCACTGGACAGGCAAGGAGACTGAGGCCGGGGAGGAAGTTCCTCTGTTTGAAGCCATGTCACTGCGAGGTTGGGAGCCATGGAAGGTCAGAAGCCAAAGGAGCCAGAGGCAGAGAAACACAGAGACAGAGAAGGCAGGAAAAGGCCCGAAGCACAAGGCCAGGCGGTGAGACGGGGAAGGGGCCTTATTCCCCGCTCCATCTCAAACTCAGCCCCGTGTCTCCCGAAGCATTGCTGCACCTTCCTGCCCATCTCTCTGCCTCATCTCAGCCACTGGCCCCCACCCCTGCCTATTTCTCCTTCCTCTGCCCCCTTTCTATTTTTTATGTTTATTATTATTACTAGTTTATTATCTATTATTTATTTATAGTTTATTATTTATTATTATTATTTAGTAGAGAGTCTCCCGCATTGGCCAGGCTGGTCTCAAACTCCTGAGCTCAAGTTGTCCTCCTGACCTAGCCTCCAAGAGTGCTGGAATTACAGGGGTGAGCCACGGCTCCTGGCCTTTTTTTTTTTTTTTTTTAAGATACAGGGTCTCACTCCGTCACCCAGGCTGGAGAGCAGTGGTGCAATCTCAGCTCACTGCAACCTCCATCTCCCGGGTTCAAGCAATTCCCTGCCTCAGCCTCCTGAGTAGCTGGGATTACAGGTTCCCACCACCATGCCCAGCTAATTTTTGTATTTTTAGTAGAGACGGGGTTTCACCAGCTTGGCCAGACAGGTCTTGAACTCCTGACCTTGTGATCCACTGGCCTCAGCCTCCCAAAGCACTGGGATTACAGGTGTGAGCCACTGCACCCAGCTGGCTAATTTTTTTTATGTTTCATAGAGATGGGGGTCTCACTATATTGCCCAGGCTGGTCTTGAACTCCTAGGCTTAAGTGATCCTCCTGCCTCAGCCTCCCAAACAGCTGGGATTACAGGTATGAGACACTGCACCCCACCCCTCTTCCTAATTTTTAAGGCTCCCTTTGTGTCTCCAGTCTCTGGCCTGTGCCAGCTTCCTCCACTTTCCATGAGCTGGGGCAGGTGGGCTTCTGGGGCTCTCATTCATTTATTTATTTATTCTTCTCTTGGACATTTATTTTATTTTATTTTATTTTATTTTATTTTATTTTAATGCTTTAAGTTCTGAGCTACATGTGCAGAGCATGCAGGTTTGTTACATAGGTATACACATGCCATGGTGGCTTGCTGCACCCATCAATCTGTCATCTACATTAGGTATTTCTCCTAATGCTGACGCTCAGATGTCAGCAGCATTAGGACGGAACACCTGTCAACAAGAAGCTCTCAGGTTCTCAGAGCCACCCAGGCTGCAGACAGCAGCCAGAACCCTCCTCCCAGGGGGCTTCGGGGGCTGACCGACCTGGGTTTGAGTCTGTGCTAGCATGAACTCACTGAATGACCTTAGGCAAATTCTTAACCTTGCCATACTCCTCTCCCCATCTGTAAAATGGAATGGTCTTACAGAGGGAGCCCGGCATGGGCTTACTGTAAGGATCTGATGACCTCGGTAGATAAGTCCCAGGGCAGAGGCTAGCCCCAGGAAGCGATCTTGGGGCAGAAACTTCCCCCCTACCCAGGCAGCTGCCCTGTCTCCTGGACACAGCTGCTTCTCCCCAAACCCACAGTGAGTCTCTCAGCCCCAGACAGAGCGAGAGGGTGGACCCACAGGGGCCTTGAGCTGGGACACGATGATCAGGGAACACAGAGAGGGGACAGCGGGAGCCTGACTTGAGAGCCCCTTTGCCTCCCTAAAATAAAGACTTTCGTTTTGCATCTCCTAAAAAACTAAAAATGTACATCCTCTTCTTGGATCTGAGGCTCGATCATAAATTTTTGTTGAGCAAAAGTTTAAATGGATGAATAAATTCATTAACCAGAAGGTCAGTGTTTTCCAGCCGGCCTCCTGGCACCAGGAGCCTTCCCTCCTGGGCAGGCAAACGCGGCCTGCCATAAACTTCTGCCCAAGTTCCCTGCAGAAGGACTCCCTTGAAAGTCACCTCCATCTCTCTCACAGGTCAGGCCAAGATTTAGAGATAGGGGCCACGTGTGTGCCTAGATCTGCTATCTACCCGTGAGTGATGGGGGACACATTCCGGGGACATGTTTACTGTCACCCCGCGCCCCCCGGCCCAAGCTCCCTGCCGAGCCATCCCCTGATAATTCACAGCCCGGCTCCTATTGGCAAATGACGGATACGGCCTTCACAGCGGGGCCTGCTGGTCACTTGTCTCAAGGAGACTGGGAAGGAAACTCAGGCACAATATAAATGGGGCCCGTGGCAGACTCAAACACCTTGGAAAATTCCCCAGCCCGGACGCTGCGCCGTTTTTAAGTAATAAAACCACAGAGAGATTACATGGCCGTCTGACAGCCCGCGACGGATGGCCGCCCGCGTGAACTTTTTACCTTCGGGATGGGGGCCGGAGGAGAGAAAGGAAAAGAAGAAAAAACAACCGCCCAGCGAATGGGCTCCTTCCTCTCCGCGGCTGCCCGAGCTGCACTCTGAGTCCCCAGCTCAGTCACCTGGAGGAACTCAGCCTCTCTGGGGACCTCGAGCTTAGTTTCCCCACCTGGAAAATGGGGATATGCGTGACTGGTTTGTTAGATTTCCAGAATTCAGAAGAGGCCCTGAAATCAATGTTTTCAGGGTTAGGAATGTAATACTTGCTCTCATTCATGTGTTCTTCTTTTGGGCATTTTTATTTTATTTTGATTCATTTTAATGCTTTAAGTTCTGAGATACGTGTGCAGAACATGCAGGTTTGTTACACAGGTATACGCCTGCCATGGTGGTTAGCTGCACCCATCAACCCATCGTCTACATTAGGTATTTCTCCTAATGCGATCCCTCCCCTAGCCCCCCAACGCCCAACAGGCCCTGGTGTGTGGTGCTCCCCTCCCTGTGTCCATGTGTTCTCACTGTTAAACTCCCGCTGAGGAGTGAGAACATGCCGTGTGCGCTTTTCTGTTCTTGTGTTAATTTGCTGAGAATGATGGTTTCCAGCTTCATCCGTGTCCCCGCAAAGGACATGAACTCACCCTTTTTTTTATGGCTAAACAGGATTCTGTGGTGTATATGTGCCACATTTTCTTTATCCAGTCTCTCATTGATGGGCATTTGGGTTAGTTTCAAGTCTCTGCTATTGTGAACAGTGCTGCAGTAAACATAAGTGTGTGTACATGTGTCTTTATGGTAGAAAGATTTATAATCAACCAGTGTGGTGATTCCTCAAGGATCTAGATCCAGAAATACCATTTGACCCAGCAATCTCTTTTTTCTTTTTTAATATGGAGTCTCACTCTGTCGCCCAGCCTGGAATGCAATTGTGTGATCTCAGCTCACCACAGCCTCGACCTCCTGGGTTCAAGCGACTCCTCTGCCTCAGCCTCCTGTGTAGCTGGAATTACAGGTGCACGCCACCATGCCCAGCTAATTTTTCTATTTTGGGGGGAGATGAGCTTTCTCCATGTTTGCCAGGCTGGTCTCAAACTCCTGACCTCAGGTGATCCGCCATCCTCGGCCTCCCGAAGTGCTGGGATTACAGGTGTGAGCCACCCACCGCCACCGGCCATTTATTCATTTATTCTTTGATTCAACAAGAATTTGTCATTGTGGCAGTTTAGCAGTGGAGGTGGAGACAAGACGGTGACGGGGTGAGGAGGTGGGTATGAGGCAGTCTCTGGGAAACAACCAAGAGATACTCAGTATACCACTCACCCACCAGCCAGGCAACTGTGGGCAGGGCCCTCCAGCCCTCAGAGCCTCAGTTCCCTCGTCTGTCAAATAGGATGACAATGGTACCTCCTTCAAAGTGCCGTGATGAGGAGGCAGGGGAGCCCACCTGACAAGCCCTTATAAGGCACAGTGCTTGGCACATAGTAGGTACATGCCAGGCCCAGCCATCAATCCCTGAGTCCTTTGATTAGGTTGGTACAAGAGCAATTGCAGTTTTTGCTATTAAAATTGCAAAAACAGCCATTACTTTTGCACCAACCTAGTATCTTTGAGGTTTGAGAGTTGTGTTCATTGTGCAAATCTGACTTCTCAGAGTCCGCCCTGAAGACCTGCACTTCCCAAGCTGGGTAAAAAGCCACGAACCCATCTGGACGGCACAGTCTCACGCTTTACTGTCCAGCAAGAGTTTCACTTCTTTGAAGAATAGTATTTCCTTGGCCTGGGATGCTGAGCTCTTACTTCGATAGATTCTCGTTCTTGCTCTTCATGGAAAAACAGTTATCATAGAATCTACCGCTTACGGAGCAGCTGCTGAATCCCAATCATAGCACTGGATGCTCCACATATGCATTTTGCCGGGACCTCAGTTCACCCCAGATGACACCAGGCGTGTGTTGGTATGTGTCTGAAGGAGTTAGTAGTGTTGTTTGGACTAGTGCAGCAGTAAGGCTACCCAAGGAGGAAAAGGAAAATGATCTAACAGTGGACCAAGGGGCTGATCGCTGTCTCACCCGAAAGCAGCTTTATCATCTTGCCATCTTAGGATGCTCTGTGTGTGCAGGAAGGAAGGAGGATGCTGGAGTGGCAGGAAATCTGAACCTGGGGCTAGCCTGGAACCGCCCCCTAAGGAGACCCCCTTGGCCTTGGTGGCTCTGAGCCTCCTGAGCTGGCTGCCCTCCATTGCTGCCCTCCATTGCCCCTCAAGAGCCACTCACCTGCCCTGGTCTGTGGGCCTTCGTGGATGGCATCCAGCCCTCTTGCCCTCTGGCTGTCAGTTCAGCCTATGGGAAGCCTATGCCAGTGCCAGAGATGGGGACCTGCACTGAGGACAGGGGTTGGGGCATTTACTCCCCCAGCTCTATCCCTGCTGGGCTCCGAGTTAGCGGTGCCTCATTCCTCTGCAAGAGACACAAGACTCACCAGGGAAAGCCTTCCCTTTAGCTACTGCTAAGGGATAGCCCTCTGCTCTTTTCCCATGTCCCTCAGCCTAGAGGGGAAATGTCACTTCCCACTGTTGGCAGCTGAGACCATCCATGTTGGTCTCCTCTGAGCCTGCCCATGCCTTTCTAAGTAAAGCGTCATCAAAACCTCTTCAACCGCTGAGTACGGTGCTCACGCCTGTAATCCCACACTTTGGGAGGCCGAGGTGAGAGGATTACCTGAGCCTAGGCGTTCAAGATCAGCTTGGATCATACAGTGAGACCCCAGCCTCTACAAAAAATGACGTAATTAGCTGGGTGTGGTGGCGTGCACCTGTAGTCCCAGCTACTTGTGGGTCTGAGGTGGGAGGATCACTTGAGTCCAGGTCAAGGCTGCAGTGAGCTGTGATCACACCACTACACTCCAGCCGAGCAATAGAGCAAGACCCTATTTCATTTAAAACAAACAAAGAAACAAACAAAAAAATGCAAAACCCAAAACCTCTTCAACTGCCCTCTGCTTCCTGCCAGGGTGTTGTCTGCTACACAGCTGGAGGTGCAGAACTGAGCCCACGGCGAGGTGGCAGCTGTGGCTGTGACGTGAAACCACCATCTCCCAGGTCTGCAGATCCTCCAGGGCCCTCCAGTGCGAGACTGTTCCCAAACCGTGGTCAGCAGGGCCTGAGGCGGAGCCCCAGCGAGAACGCCACCCGTCGAATTGCCGCAGGACCGAGGTTTCCTGCCACCCCGGCCCTCTGCAGTGAACTCATGCTGTCACCAACAGCCTCAGTCCTTTGGGATTTCAAGGGAGCAAGGAGTGGCTGAAAAACTGATGTGGCCCTGCAAGAGAGGACCTGAGCGGACCCTTGGCGTGCAATTAAGAGAAGCACATACATGCTAGAGTCAGGGAAAGTAAGGAATTCACTGAAAGCATAAAGGGGAATCTTCTAGAACCTAAAGATGGGACGCGCAGCCAGGCCTGGTAAGGGACTGGAAGCGGGTCTGAGAGCCGTGGGGAGCCCCGGCAGCGGCATCTTTTCTCTGTGCCCGTCTCTCTCTGCCTCTCTCAGTCTCTGTTGCCGTCCCTCTCTCTTCCCGTCTTTCTGCCCTCTGCACCCTGCCTGCTTCTTCTCCTCTGTGCGCATGCGCCAACTCGGCCACCTGGGGATCTGCCGGGGGGGGGGGGGGGGGGGGGGGCGTTCTGAAGCCCAACTCCAAACCCGAACTGTGTCACGTGCCTGCCCTGATCCAATCTGCGGTGCCCAGGAGCGAGCCCAGGGTGGCTGTGGGTGTGGCTGGTCCTCCGCGCTGGCCCCTACTGGCTCTTGGGAAAGTGCAGGAGGGGGCTGGACGACCGAGTAACCGTGGTGAGCACCCATCTGAGCCTGCCCATGCCTTTCTAAGTAGAGCCCCCCTGGAAAGGGCAGGGGCTCCCTGGATCTGAGCTTTCAAGTTAGGCGTTTCGCCGAAAGGCCAAGTCCTCTCAAGGGCCTGGCGACTGGGACGCAGGCTCATCTCAGACAAAGCCGGCAGTAGCGGCAGGCAGCCAATGGCTCTGCAGGCCATGCCACCGTGGAGTTAAACCCAAAAAAGGAGCCATCAAGGGGGACCAGGCCAGGAAGTCAGGCATAGCCATTAGAGGAACTGCCGAACGCCACTTGTGAAGACTTATTGGCACATGAGAAAAGACGTCCAAGGTTGGCAGGGCGCGGAGACCACGCCTGTAATCCCAACACTTTGGGAGGCCGAGGCAGGCACCTGAGGTCGGGAGTTCAAGATCAGCCTGGCCAACATGATAAAAACCCCGTCTTTACAAAAATACAAAAATTAGCTGGGCATGATGGTGGGTGCCTGTAATCCCAGCTACTCGGGAGGCTGAGGCAGGAGAATCGTTTGAACCTGGGGGGAGGAGGTTGCAGTGAGCCAAGATCGACCCGCTGCATTCCAGCCTGGGCTACAGAGCAAGGCTCCATCTCAAAAAAGAAAAAAAAGGCCGGGCGCGGTGGCTCAAGCCTGTAATGCCAGCACTTTGGGAGGCCGAGGCGGGTGGATTACGAAGTCAAGAGATCAAGACCATCCTGGTCAACAAGGTGAAACCCCGTCTCTACTAAAAATACAAAAAATTAGCTGAGCATGGTGGCGCGTGCCTGTGATCCCAGCTACTCAGGGAATTGCCTGAACCCAGGAGGCAGAAGTTGCGGTGAGCTGAGATCGCGCCATTGCACTCCAGCCTGGGTAACAACAGCGAAATTCCGCCTCAAAAAAAAAAAAAAAAAAAAAAGGGTGTCCAAGGTTAAGTACAGAAACCAGTAATACCACCTAGGGGTTCAGAGAGGGTTCAGGCCATTCTGTCCTATTTCTCTGTGTAACATCAGCAAATTTTTAACTTATCTGGGCCTCAGTTTACTCATCTGGAGGAAGGGAGATAATTCAAGTAAGTGGAGATGATAAAGAAAATGGCAATCATATCATGGTCTAATACAATCATCTTGCATTCCCTAGGCTGTTATCTGCAGAATATTGTTCCCAGAGAGTCTATGTGACCAGATAAGTTTGGGAAACTACATGTGAGATGGCTTGGCCGTGTCCCCACCCAAATCTCAAATTATAGCTCCCACAATTCCCACGTCCCACGTGTTGTGGGAAGGACCCAGTGGGAGGTCATTGAATCATGGGGTGGACCTTTCCCGTGCTGTTCTCGTGATGGTGAATGAGTCTCTCCAGATCTGATGGTTTTATAAAAGGGAGTTCCCCTGCACATGCTCTCTTGCCTCCCGCCATGTAAGATGCTCCTTTGCTGTTCCTCGGTTTTCTGCTGTGACTGTGAGGCCTTCCCAGCCATGGAGAACTGTGAGTGCATTAAACTTCTTTCCTTTATAAATTACCCATTGTCAAGTATGTCTTTATTAGCAGCATGAGAGCAAACTAATATAACACACATACTCACAAATGCACACGGGCATGTTAGGCTCTGGGAAGTCCTAGGGTAATGAAATCTGACTTATTTCAGTCAACCAATGTTTTCCAAACTTACTCGAGTATAGAACCGTTTTTTCATAGGATTTTTATTAACATCAACAAACCACTGGGGAAATGTCAGAACTCTGATCCCATTTTAATCACATGTAATAAAACATTGCGCGTAGACTCTCACGTGCATTTGGGTACTGGTTAGGACTCTCTCTAACTGACCTGGGACAAGGAGAATGTTTTTCCCAAGGACATGGGGATGTCAAGTCACCCCTGAAAAACAGGAACTGCGAGCTAGACAGCCTTCAGAACTGGCTCCTTCCCTCTCCCCTCTCCACTTTCTGAGGTCCGGCTCTCAAGGAGACACAAAGACCCTACTCCCAAGGTCTGCAGCTTTGGTCCCGGCCCCTGCAGAGACCTCTTGTCCCAGGCCACTTGGGGTCTGGTGTTCATCTCTGATCTAATCTGCCTGGAGGGTGGGGGACAGTGGATACACTGGACTGACTACCAAGGATTCACCCCAGGGATGGGAAGAAGGTTCTGGAGACTGAGGAGAACCACCACTCAGTGCTGGGTGGTCACCCTCTAGATGGACTCTGCCAAGCAAAAGGACTTGGGCCAGGGCACCAGAAGAAGGTCCCTGGGGGATGGCAGCATCAGAGGCCCCAGAACCACCTGCAGCCCCTTCTTTAGACACAGGTAAGAGAAGAGTGAGAGGGAGGCATGGCCCTTCTTTCTCGTCTCCTCCACTTGGAGGTGGAGAGTTTGGCTTCTTCCTCCCCAAGTCCAAAGACGTCTCCCCTATGGCCCAGGTGCCCACAAGAAAGAGAGACCAGTTTTCCCGGGCAAGTGCTTAACGGCTGGCCTGGTCTCCCTGCCCCCACTGAGCCCAGGAAAAGGGCTTATGGCCGAGAGGATGGGATTTGCCCAGGCGCCAGGCTCTGCGCCTGGCTGCAGCAGATGCCCCAAGACCCAATAGCTGAGGACCACCAAGCCAGGGCAGTTTTAGGGCCATGGACTTGCCAGGGCTCCCAAAGCCTGGGGAGAACGGGCCACACACAGAACTCCACAGGAGGCTGCAGCTGGGAGCCGGCCATGAGGTGTGGCTGAACCATGAGGGGGCCAGCAAGACCCGGGAGGGAGGCCAGCGGGAGTCCCTGGCTCACCAGAGGGACCCTATGGAACGGCCGTCCACCCAGGGACAAGTTGCAAGTTTCACCAGCAGCCAGAACCCCCTAAAGAGGCTGCACCAGCCCTGTCTCCCCAATGCCAGAGCCAGATGTTTCAGGATGGAGTGGGGAGAAAGGGGGGATCCCCTCCTAGGCTGATAGACTGTGGACCAGCCTGTCCCCAGGGCAAGAGGGTGGGGAAGTCAAGGGGACTGGAGGACCAGCTTTGAATAGAAGGTGGGGTTGGAGTTTTGAAATACATGGGACTGAGTCTCCAACGCTAGAATGAGCCAGTATTAATAACCCAAAGTGGAAAATTATGGAATTGGACTGAGATGTCATTTATGGACTCACCACCCAGCAGGAAGGAGAGAGGGTGGTTTACAGAGAGCAGAGTGTGGCAGTTATTGGGAAAAATAAAACCATTTCATGTTTATACCACTAGTGAGTGGAGATGCCTCTAAACTGGTTACACTTGATTTTTTTTTTCTTTATGCTTTTCTGTATTTTCTAATTTTCCTGCAATGAACATGTATTACTTGGGTAATCGAGAATAAAAAACTTTAAAAGGAGTCAGGTAGGGAGAGTCTATGACTCCCTGAGGATCACACAGCCACGTGTTCCTGGGCACAGATTCCACTGGCCAGGCTCTTAGGGACCTCAGAGGAGGAGCCAGCGCACTGAGGGTAACACATGCCCCAGATGTGCCTCCAGAGGAGGCTGAGAGGGAGAAAACCCAGGCAGCAGACCATTCCTCTATCAGGCAGTTGCCACGGTCCCACGGCAGCCTGAAAAGGTGGGAGGAGGGCTGGTGAGGGTCTCAGGTTGGCAGCCCTGGGCAGGGCTGAGCTAGGAGCAAGGCTTCTTCTGTTCTGCCTGTGGGGTGGGGACACCGGGGAAGTTTGGAGGGGCTTGGTTTGCATCCTGCCCCACCCTTCACCAGCTGGGGACACCAGGTCTCCCCTCAGAGGACAGAGTGAAAACTGGACAAGGGAGTGTCCATTCCTGGTCTAATGAGAATGGGGGCTGGGCACAATGGCTCACGCCTGTAATCCCAGCACTTTGGGAGGCCAAGACGGGCAGATCACCTGAGGCCAGGAGTTTGAGACCAGCGTGGCCAACATGGTGAAACCTGTCTCTACTAAAAATACAAAAATTAGCAGATATGGTGGCAGGCGCTTGTAATCCCAACTGTTCAGGAGGCTGAGGCATGAGAATCACTTGAATCCAGTGGGTGGAGGATGCAGTGAGCCAAGATCGAGCCACTACACTCCAGCCCAAGCAACAGAGCAAGACTCCATCTCAAAAAAAAAAAAAAAAAAAAAAAAAAAGAATTGGATAGGGTGGGGTCGGATACCAGGGGCACTTGGAGCCTCAGCTGGTAGGACCAGGCCGTGTATCTAGGTTCCAAATGGGCTGGTTTCTGACAAACTCCCTAGTCAGGGTGGGCTCAAGCATGGATGGAAAAGGGGTCACTAGGACCACAGACTTAGGAAGCACAGAGGCCTAGCTCTGAATCCCAGCTCCATGGTATCCATGTGACGCTGCGTGAGCAGGTTGCCCTCCCAGGGACTCATTTTCCTCATCTGTAAAATGGGTACAATAGTGGAAACCTACCTGTGGTAGACTGCATTCGTGGGCCCAGTTCTTCACCTCTGAGTAGCCACAGTCTTGCCACCTGACTTTGCCATGTCTCTCACTTAAGAGGCAAGAATTGTTTCCACATTTCACTTTAAACTTGGGGTCTGACTTGACTTGGCAACAGAATGAAGAAGAACAGAGGAGAGCCGGTTTAGGGCTTAGGCCTCAGGAGGTCTCGGGTGTTTCCATGTGCTCTCTGGCGCCTCCACCATCTACCTGAGAAGGTGCCCTGCTGGTGCTGGTGCCAGGAAGAGAATGGAACCCGTGGATCAGAGCCCAATTGCTCCAGCAGGGCCCAGACAAGAACAACTAACTTGGCCGGGCATAGTGGCTCACACCTGTAATCCCAGCACTTTGGGAGGCCTAGGTGGGCAGTCGGGAGTTCGAGACCAGCCAGGCCAACACGGTGAAACACCGTCTCTACTAAAAATACAAAAAAATTAGAAAGGTGTGGTGGTGGGCACCTGTAATCCCAGCTACTGGAGAGGCTGAGGGAGGAGACTTGCTTGAACCCAGGAGGCAGAGGTTTCGGTGAGGTGAGATCACGCCACTGCACTCTAGCCTGGGTGACAAGAGTGAAACTCTGTCTCAAAAAAAACAAAAAACAAAAATTAGCCAGGCGTGGTGGCACATGCCTGTAATCCTAGCTACTGGGGAGGTTAAGGCAGGAGAATCGCTTGAACTTGGGAGGTGGAGGTTACAGTAAGCCGAGACTGTGTCACTGCACTCCAGCCTGGGTGACAGGGTCACACTTTAAAAAAAAAAAAAAATGATCAGCTAACTCCCAGGTAACCTCAGCTCTGGGAAAATGGGAAAACAAATGATTGCTATTTTAAGCAACTGAGTTTCGGGGTTGTCTGTTATGCAGCAATCTGTGGTCATAGCTGACTGATACATTTCCTCGTGGGGTCTCAATGCCTGCAAAGGCTGAGCTCAGCGTCTGGTGAATGTCCAGTAAGTGTTCAGCTGCTTTTATTGTGATTATTATCATTGTTGTTATTACTATCAACTTTTGGAGGGGAGGAAGGCCTGGGGCGCAGAGATCAGGAGATGAGAGCTCTGCACAGTTCCCACATTCATCAAGTCTGCCCAGAGACAGCTCCAAGCGACAGGTTCCCACATCTAGGTGGTTGCTTTTATTGCGCTTTTGAAATCCATTCCAATTAGAGAGTGAGATTCCGGTTCCTGCTATCCCAGACAGGGCTGAGACAAGCAGGATTCAGGCCGCCAGGCAGAGGCTTAAGCATTTTATAATAATCATATTTCTTATGAAGCTTTAGTTTCACTTTCTTCAAATTAAGTCTCAGCAATAAAGCGATCGATTCCCTCTCCTGGAAAACGGTGCTGAATTCCACCTGGCAGCTGCCAGAGCTCCCCTCCCCTCCCTGAAAGACCTTCACCCTTTCATCCTGGGTGGCTGCAATTTGGAGTCCCTGCCTGTGTGGTTGGCTGACCCCAAGGAGCTTGAGGAGTGGTCTCCCCCGCCACAACTGGCTGGAGGGAAGCTCTGTCCTCAAGCCACCTCCAGGGCAGCTGAAGGAGCTTCCAGCCAGGCCCCAATGCCGTGGGGGATGCGACTCCAGCCCATGCTCCCTATTTCTGCTGGCTGTCCCTCATCAAGGCGCCAGCTGGGAGAGCCTTACTTGGCTTTAGAAATCATCCACGGAGAAACCAAAGAACTGAGATGCCAGGGTCCTAGCTTTGGTGTCAAACCTGGGTGCAGGAACTCTGCAGGGGTGATTGGAAGGCAAGTGAAAGAAGGAAAACACCTTTCTTGTTTGCCCCTGCTCGACCCATCTACCCCCCGACCCCACTCTCACCCCCAGTGGAGGCAGACAGCAGACAGGGGCAGCTGGGAAGAGCGGAGAGGGGCTGGTCGGCTTCCAAACTCTGCTTCCCCAGCCCACTCTTCTCCAGGAAAATTCCTGGGTTGAGAAAAGTGGCCCAAGACTGCAAAAGATGGGTTTGGGGATCCCAAAGCAGAGAAAATTGGCACCTCCCGGGTCCCACCAGGACACCCACTCCTGGCAGCCTCTTGTGAGAACTGGAGGTCTGAGGAGGTCACAAGGACATCAGGGGAGGGAGGTGAGGAAGGGAGTAAGGGAAGGGAGGAGGAGGGAAGCAGCTGAGGAAGGGGCTTGGAGGGGTGGATCAGAGTGAGACAAAACTTAAGGGGCATCAAAAACTCAGCAACTTTTTTTTTTTTTTTTTTTTGAGATGGAGTCTCGCTCTGTCACCCAGGCTGGAGTGCAATGGTGCAATCTCGACCCACTGCAACCTCCACCTCCCAGGTTCAAAGGATTCTCCTGCCTCAGCCTCCTGAGTAGCTGAGATTATAGGTGCGTGTCACCATGCCCGGCTAATTTTTGTATTTTTGGTAGAGATGGGGTTTCAACATGTTGGCCAGGCTGGTCTCAAACTCCCGACTTCAGGTGATCCACCAACCTTGGCTTCCTAAAGTGCTGGGATTACAGATGTGAGCCACCACTCCCAGCCAAAACCTCAGCAATTTTTTAAAAATCAAGGCCTAGGGGTTCAGCAGGGAGCTGGATCCTGCTCGGACTCTGCAGGGCCAGGAGGTTGTTGGGGAGAGAGAAACGGAATGGATTCCACATAATCTACCATTGCAAACCATTGCTACCAGGGTTCTGGGAGGGCGTATTAGGGCTCCTGACCCAAAGACAGGACTGGGGCTGAGATCTAAAGGGTGAAGAAGAGGAGCAAAGCGAGGCAGAGAACAGGAGCCCCTTCTGTCCCTGAGGGACAGAGCCTACCACACAAGCTCTGGGGGAGGCGTGGTGAGGAGCCAGTCTGTGTCCTGTGAGCAAGGGCCGACCCTTCTGTGGTCACAGCAAATTAGGGGCCACGCTGCCAGCAGCTTCCAGCCTTCTGCTACCCTGCTCTTATCCATAGGGGTCTAGATGCCAGGTGAGCCCTCAGGGACAGAAGGGGCTCCTGGACCGTCCCAGCCACAGGCTCGTTCCACACTCCTGGGCAACATGCCTTCTGTCTATGGGCCTTGCAGCTGCCTGAGCTGTCTCCATTGGACAGACCTGCCCGCTCTCTCTCTGTGAGGCTCTCCCCATCCATACCACCTCCTCTGAGCTGGGAGGCCACCAAGGGGTCACCAGGAGGCTCCTGGGGGACACAGACCTAGGCCCAGCTCTGCCCACCAGCCCCTTCGCAGACTCTTATAAACTGCAGACGGTAAGGGAGCAGCCCCCAGGGTCCGGGGTTGGGGGTATCCAGGGAGGAGCAGCTGAGGTGCCCCGTCAGCGCAGCTTCTATCACCCCCTTCCAGGAGGGCAACCCCACTCCCAGGCCCCCAGGCAGGGCCCCTCCTCCCCAGCTGGAACTGAACCAACCCATGGGCCTCCACGAAGGAGCTCTCCAAGCCAAGGATGTGAGTGCGTAAATTAACGAATTAGCCGTTTAATTAACATAATTAGGCCTCATTATTTTCCTTGCATCTATCGTCAGTTTTCGGGCAATTCAAGTAAATGCTGGTGGAGAGATGAGAGGATCTGCGTGGTTACCACCAGCTCAGGGTGGGACTGCCACGCCTGACCCCAGCCTTTCAGCTCCAGCCTAACCTTGAGGAAGGAAGCCGATGAGAAAAGGAGACTGCACACCTGCATGTACACACAGGCATAACACACATGCATGCGCACACACACAGATGCACACACACGGATGCATGCACACACATACATACACCCGTGCACACACGTGTACACACACTCAGACACACACACACATATACACACAGGCATTTACATTTGAATGCACACACATGCATATACACGAAGATACACGCAGACGCACAGGCATATACACACGGATGCACACACACAAGTACACACGCGGATGCATGCAGGCACATACACCACACCCCGAGACAGAGGGTCTCCAAGTTTACAGATCAGTTTCCATTCATGTTTTGAGCTCCTGTGATGTGCCAGGCACATGCAGTTGTAACCAGGGCAGACAGGGAAATTGAGGGCTTTTAAGGTAAATGCCCACCCCCGAAACCACAGCCATCAACTTCACGAAGGAGAGACCCCAGTCCTGCTTCGGGCCAGGAAGGACTGACAAGCACACCTTGAGCCACCCTGGTCCTTGCAGGAGCATGTCTCGGTGTCTCCTCTCCTGTCTACGCAAACTCAAAACTCAACCAGCCTGTCCATGAAAAGTGTATCCAAAAGGTTGTGGTGTTTTTTTCACAACATGGTGGTCTATCCTAGAGCCCTGTGGCATTCCATGAAAGACCCGCCTTCATGGAAATATGTTTTCAAAAAGTCAGCGTGTTTGGGAAGTTGTTCAACAGTCTGAGTCCTCATCCCCCTGACACTCTCCTCATTGAATTTCACCATCCTCATCCTGCCCTCAAGGGGAAAGGAGGGCAAAGATTTTGCTCAGATTGAGGGGCATCTGCCTGGGCACTTGGGCACTACAGGATTTGCCCACCTGTGTCTCAGGTGTGCAGTTGGTTTCGGGGACCTGGGTGCAGGGTTCCGTGTTTATCAGTTTAATTTTATCCGGGTCCACTCAGCCATGACCCAATGTGCTCAGTATTTTTTTCTTAGATTTGACTTAGATCTAATCAATTCTACTTTCTCCCCTCCAATAAGTTCCTGAAACTCGTTCCTACACACACAGAGTGAGGTTCTTGACATAGCTTCTATGTCCTTGTTCAAATCACCAATGCAAATGTTGAATGAGGCAGAGCCCTGTGGCCTCCCACTAGAGACTGGCCCTAGATCTGCAATACCTCAACTGAGGAGGTATCCAAATCTGGGTGGGGTGAGGGTTGACTTACTTTTTTTTTTTTTTTTTTTTTTTTTTTTTAGATGGAATCTGGCTATTTCCCATCTGGAGGGCAATGGTGTGATCTCTGCCCACTGCAACCTCCACCTCCCAGGTTCAAGAGATTCTCCTGCCTCAGCCTCCAGACTAGCTGGGATTATAGGTGCCCGGCACCACACCCAGCAGATTTTTGTATTTTTAGTAGAGATGGGGTTTCGCCATGTTGGCCAGGCTTGTCTCGAATTCCTGACCTCAGGTGATCCACCTGCCTCGGCCTCCCAAAGCGCTGAGATTACAGTCATGATCCACCAAGCCCGGCCAGGGTTGACTTTTTCAGACTGCATCCCCTCTTCCTATTCCACATCCCCAGCCCACGACAATCCCATCCTCAGAACCAGGTGGCTGATGGGAGCAGAGAAGAGGTTGTGAACCACAAGTCTACGCTAAGCCCATGGCCGTAGCTGGCATCCCTGGGCTTCGTCACCACTGAAGCCCCAGGCTGCGGGCTCATCTCCAGCTCCCCGGCTGTGTGGCCTAAGCAAGTTTCTTCACTCCTCTGAGCTGTTTTCTGACCTGAAAGATGGTATCTACCTCAGGCCCTGTCGTGAGGATCCCCAGAGACGCTGCACATCATAACCAGCACGCCTCATGTTGGTGTCAATTCCCGTCCCTCTCTCAGGTCCATCAGCTGCCAACCCACAGATCATTCCCGGTCCACTTGTTGATTCCACGGCCACTCGAGATGATGCTGAGTTTCTTCCATGTCGCAGGATCTCTCCATCATGAGTCCACCTCGCCTCATCTCCACTGATAGGTCTTATTAACCCATTTTGCAGATGAGGAATTGAGGCGGAGAAAAGTGAGGTCACATGCCCAAGAGCACCATCTGAGTGGCAGATCGGGACTCAAACCCAGCTCCGTCTGCCTCCAGAGTGGGGCAGGAACTCCTACACCCAGGCTCTGTCCCAGGAGAAGACTGGCGAAGCCCTCTGCCTTGGAGGTGTATATTCTAATGAGAGAGATCCAAACAAATATAAATTATGATGTGATGATGGACTTGGGGTTTCAAAGACAAAGAAAGCAAATAATCGCAGCAGTGGGAAAAGGAGTAGGGGGGGCTGGGAGGAACCTCCAGGACCAGTGTTCAGGGACAATGCTAAGGAGATGCTACTGAGCACGGGAAGGGGGTTCTGCAGGTGCAAAGGCCCTGAGGCCGCCCTGAGCCCTTGGGAGGAAGAAGATGGGCGGGAGATGCCCGCAGGCCCAATCATGAGAGGCTAGGGGGATGTGGCCGGAATTTTGATCTTGTTGGTATCAGGAGGTTCAAGCTGAGAAGCGCCATATCTGATGAACACTTAGCTCCCTGGTGATGGCCAGGCGAAGTGGCTCATGCCTGTAATCCCAGCACTTTGGGAGGCTGAGGAGGGTGGATCACCTGAGGTCAGAAGTTTGAGACCAGCCTGGTCAACATGGTGAAATGCTGTCTCTACTTAAAAAAAAAAAAAAAAAAAAAAAATCCAAAAATTATCCAGGTGTGGCAGTGAGTTCCTGTAATCCCAGCTACTTAGGAGCCTGAGGCAGGAGAATCACTTGAACCTGGGAGGCAGAAGTTGCAGTGAGCTGAGATCACACCACTGCACTCCACTCCAGCATGGAAGACAGAGTGAGACTCAGGAAGGAAGGAAGGGAGGAAGGTTGGTTCTGAAGGTAACCCTTGCAGGACTTTCAGACTGAGTGGATGAGCTGTAGGGTCTGGGTGGCTCCAGGAGTTGGGGTGAGCCACAGGAAGGATGTAGGTACCACTGACTGACAGGAAGCAGGCGGGAGACAGCAGAAGGCTTGGGGGTGCAAGGGGGATGAGAACGTCAGATGGAGCTTTCACAGAGACAGGTCGACAGGGAAGCTGGGGTGAAGGGAGAGATATCAGGGAGTCTTAGCCCTGAACCTGGGTGCGATCGCTGGGGAAGCAGAGGAGAGAAGGGTTTCTCAGATTTGTTCCTGGGGCTCCTCAAAGCCGGAGAGGGAGCCAGCAAAGAAACTTCAAAAGGAGGAGCCAGTGAGAGGAAAGAACATTAAGAGAGAGGGCGCTGAAGAGGAGGCATCGAGGAAGAAGGAGCTGCCAAGTGCGTCAGTGCAAACGCCCGGGGGCTGGCCGCAAATGATCCCATTTCAGGGGAGAGCAAGGACAGTCTGAGTGGAGAGGGTGGAACTGGAGTAGAGGCAGCAGGAAGGGAGGACCACTCTCTGGGGAGCAGAGAAGTGGTCACAGCCGGGGGAGATCAAAGACCCAGGGAAAGTTTTGTTTACAGCATGCGAGTTGTCCCATGTTCGGGACTGATAGAAGTGATCCAGTCCCCAGCCGTGCACGGTGGCTCACGCCTGTAATCCCAGCACTTTGGAAGGCCGAGGTGAGTGGATCACTTGAGCCCAGGAGTTTGAGACCAGCCTGGGCCACACAGACAGACCCCACCTCTACAAAAAATACAAAAATCCCAGCTACTAGGGAGGCTGAGGTGGGAGAATCGCTTGAACCTGGGAGGTGGAGGTTACAGGGAAGTGAGATTGAGCCACTGCACTCCAGCCGGGGTGACAGAGTAAGACCATCTCAAAAAAAAAGATGGAGGAGGAGGAGAAGGAGGAGGAAGAGGAAGACACGGTTTATGATACCTATATAAGGATTAACCAATACAGTAAGTGGGCAGTTTCGATTCCCAAGCTTATTCCGAAAGTAACTTTAAGGAGACCAAATGTGGTTGCCAGAGTCACACAAAGTGTAACAGACGCTCCAAGGAAGAAGCTGCCAGAACCCAGACAAATGAAGAGGAAGAGATGAGGTTAGGTTAGCCCTGGGAGTTCATGGCTGCATAGGAACTCACCTACTTTCAGGGAGGGAAGGGCATTCCAGCAGAGGGAAGAGCGTCAGCAAAGTCACAAAGGCCTGGTGAGGTCTCAGAAGAGGGAGCCCGTGATGCTCCCTGGGAGCAGGGAAGGCTTCTTGGCGAGGGAAGCTTAGGACAGACAGACTTGAGGGAGGAGCGGTTCTCTGGAGAACCAGGGCGTGGGTGGACTGCCGTGTCCCAGAGCCCCACAAGCTGGGAAACAGGAAGGGGAAGAGCTGGGACAAGACAGCAGTGACAGAGTCTGAAAGGCAGTTGAGGTTGTGATCCAGAATCAAAACTCATCTTCTTGCCTCTCTAACCCACCCCATCCCGGGAGCAGAACCTCCTGGAAATGCAGTAATCACTCTGACCTCTGCCCCTCATCCGCTGTATCTAATCATCCAAAAGTTCTACAGTTTCCCACCCAGAGGCTCTTCTGCACCTCCGTGGCTACCGCCCAAGTCGAAGCCACCGCCTGCCTGGGCTGTACCCAGAGCCCCCTCGCTGGGGCCCCTGCCTCTGTTGGGCACCTTCCAAATTCTCCTCATCATGGAAGCTGCTAGAGAGCTTAGGAATCAGAAAGTGGCCACGGCACTTGCCGGCAGGAACCCTGCTGAGCCCCTCTTCTGTGGTTTAGAAAGACCTCTCTCAGGGCGTCTCGGCCCTCAACACAGGTTCCTTTCCAGGCCCTCTGGAGCAGCAGGTAACCTGCTCTCGGGTGGAGGGAAAGGGCTGCTCCGGTCCCGGGCTCGACCTGCCACTCCGTGCAGCTGCCCCTGCAGCCGGGGACTTCCTTGCTCCCTGGCCACAGATGGAACTCGTGGTTCCACCAGGCTGGGCCCTGGTGGTGGGGAGGAGGGAGACTCTGTCTGCCAGCCTGCCTGAGTGGGCCTGGGACACCCCATTGGTGTGGGGTCCCTGGGGCCTCTGCCTGGCACAGTTCACCCCAGAGCAAGCCCAGGGCTCCCCTGGGCAGGGCCAGGCCCCCGGGGCATCCAGAGAGCTCGTTATCGCGTCAGCCCCGAAGCCACACCTGCTCTCCTGGTCTCCTGTGATCTCAATTAATCCGTCCTGCCCTGATTAATTAGCAGGGTTAATTATGACGGCTGCTGCCGCTGAAGCCTTGGGAAGAAAACCCGGCCAAGTGGCAGAGCTGAGACCCAGCCTGGGGTGGCATGGGGGCGCGTCTCTCTGCCTCTCCTCACAGACTGCCCTGCCCTGCTCAGGGCCAAGGCCAGGAATCTCAGGAAGCCCTTGGGGCTGTGACTCCCAGGGCCAGGCCCAGCAGGGCCAGAGCAATGCCCTTGGGCATCACCTGAGGCAAGCAGACGGGGCCATTGACTCTGGGTTGGGCTCCCCTGGCAGGGCTTGTCATGTCACACCTTAGCCCTTGACCCTGCTGTCATCACGACCACACACCAGATGACCCAGGACTCCATCCTGGCAGGGACCCCTTGGCTCTCTTGCCCAGCTGACTCTGAAGTGAGTCCACCCACCCCCAACCTCTTCTTCGTCTGCTGTCTCCTCCAGCCTCAAAGACACTGTGTCTGGAAGACAAGGCCAGAGTGGGGGTTGGAGTCAGGAGTGGGACTGCCCTCAGGGGCTCAGGGACTTCCCCATCATGTACCCTTCCCCCAAACCCATCTGATCCTGGCTCAGGGTAAGTCAGGTGTGCCCAACTCATGTCAACCTCAGTAGGGCGGGCACCAGCTTTCAGAGGCTGAAGAAGACACCTAAAGCCAGCAAGTGAGTCTTGGCGTTGCCAGGGGCTTACAAGCAGGGCAGAGAGTTCAGCTGCAGCAGGCCAGGCGGAACTGCAGCCATAGCAAAGAGCGTGCAGTTTATACGTCATTTTCACTCAGCGCCATCCACTTGGCAGCCTCCACCTGGCAACATTCAGGGCCTTAATCCCCTGTTCCATCGGATGGACCGGGTCTCAAATGTTCCTATGGACGAAGAATGAATCTCCAGGTTGGCCACTCCTGGATTCCCTAGCTCAGAACACACCTTCAGGTGCATCTGCCATACAGGGGCATTCGAAGGGTATGTTTAAGCTACTGCAATCAGGGGCATTTGCCCCACACCAGGCAACTCCAGCTTCTCCCGACTGCTGAGCCTGCAGACCCCTCCTCACTGGCCCGAGAACCCTGAGCCCTTCTCCATCTAGCTCCCACGTCCCCGGTACCCCACCTCATCCTCTCCTTTTCTGGCCTCCACACCTTCCTCACCAGCCTGGAGCTGGAGTCTGTAGAGTCACCAAGCAAGGACAGGAACCTGACTCAGTCCCGGTCCCCATCCAGGCTGGATGGACACCGCCCACTCCTGCACGCACCTCCGCTGGCCACCCATCCATTATCCTCCTCGCCAAAACGTGATCCATTATCACTGCCTGCGCCTGGCAAAATGTATCATTACCTGCACCCTGGCCACTTCCCAGATCAATCCACTTCTTAAATGTAGGAATAGAGAAGAGGATTAGGTACTAGAAAACTCATTATGACAATGGCGTACTCAAATTCTTTAAAGGTGATATTTCATAAAATATACCCGGCCTGCCGTGTGCCTCAATCATTCTTTTTAATAGCTCTGTAGCAGCCAGAAAATAAAGTATTCATGAAGATTGAAGAAGATGATCCCATGAACTTCAATTTAATTGGTGCAAATTAAAACGATCCATCTTTCCGTACTGTCCGTCTATCTCCAATCAGCCCCACACTGCACGTCCGGCACCCTGATTACAATTATCTTTTAATAGGAAAACTTGTCAGTTTTTGTGTGATTTACATAAGCTTGAGCAAACTTATGGGTATCAGATAGGGCCTTGGTGTGTGATTTCCTCTCCCCAGCTCCCTGGCTCTGGGAATGGCCAGGTGGGGGCAGGGGCGGAAAGGTCCGGGCGGTGGAGGAGGGGCTGGGGATGGGTGTGAGGCATCCCTGAGCCTGCAGCTCTGCCAGAGATGGGGGACGGGTGACACATCCATGTGCACCGCATCAGGCCACAGCTGCCAGCCACTTGCTCTGCGACCACAGCAGCTGAACGTGGAGCCAGACCAGGGCCTCTTCAAAGAGGCCACAGAATCCACCTCGACCTCCTATTTTTGGAATCCCCACTCTCTTCTCACTATCCACTCCGCACTCCCAACACACTCACACCCACTCCGAGTTACTGCCTCCCCAAAGAGCCTGTGGGGACAGACGAATGAGATTTTCCAGTGACAAGAAGCCTGGAGACAAAGTCAGCAGGAAACTGAGCATAACAAGAGAGACGTGAACAGGGAGAAAAGGTTGCTGCTTGCATCTCCCAAGGAGCATGGGATGGGGAGGAGGTGGATTTTAATTCATCGGAAACCATCCTACCTGCACCCGAGCAAGGCACAGCTACCCGTAAGCTAGTGCCATCTCAGACTGCATCAATAGAGACATCATGGCCGGAAAGAGGGAGGTGACCCTTCCACTCATATCTGTGCTACTTGGATCACATCCGTTATGTTCATATACTCATCCACCCATTCATTCATTCCTTCATTCATTCCATACGCATTTACTGAGTCCTTACTAAGTGTCAGGTGCTGGTGACCAAGCAGTGAACTCAGCGAGGGCTCAAGTAACCATGGCAGAAAAGCAGCCTGAAACTACAGCTCTGCTACAACAGCTGGCTTGTCTGTTATTGCCCTTTTAAAATTTGTAAATGAATTCTTAATTACACAGGTGATATATGAATGCATTGTCATTGTGGAAAAAAAAAAAAAAAAACCTAAGCATCACAGATAGTGTCCCCAGTTAGCTCCACCCTCTACTCTGTCCCTCTCCGGAGCTAACTCTTACCAGTCAGCTGCGTTTCCTTCTAGATTTTTCTCTATGCCTTTATATACTATGGATCTATGGAAACATACAGATGCTTTTGGTTTTGTTTCTTTTAAAAAATGGTCTTCTGCAGTGGTGGCTCACACCTGTAATCCCAGCACTTTCAAAGGCTGAGGCAGAGGCATGTCTTGAGCCCAGTTCAAGATCAGCCTGGACAATATAGCAAGACTCCATCTTTATGAAAAAATTCAAAATTAGCCAGCGTGGTGGTGAGCACCTGTAGTGCTACTCCGGAGCCTGAGGCAGGAGGAATAGTCAAGCCCAGGAGTTCAGGCTGCAGTGAGCTATGATCACATCACTGTGCTTCCTGCCTGGACAATGCAGCCTGGACAATCCACCTCCAAAAAATAAAACAAAGCAAGAACACAAAGAAACAACACCACACACACACACACACACACACACACACACACACACACACACACACACAAATGGTCTTGCCCTGTCGATGTTTTTCTGAAGTTTGCTTCTTCCTCTCAGCCTTACCTGGATTGTTTCCGTCACCCCTTGAGGGAGCTGTCCAGGGGAGGAGGTGCTGATTTAATAGGTAGTGAGGGCTCTGTTTGGCGCTTGGCACCATCTGAGAAGCAGCAGAGCAGCACGTGGTGGACAAAAGTCGGAGGCTCTGCGACCAGCTCCAGCTCTGCCTCCTCAGCCTCACCCCTTCCTGTCTCAGAGCCTCGGGTTCCTTGTCCTTAAGATGGGAACACGGGAGGCTGCCCTCTGGGCTGCTGGGAGAACTATGTTAAGGCTCAGAAAGTTATTGGCTTGGAACTTGGCACACGGATGGGTCTGTACATGAGCTGACAATGATAATGATGCTGGCATCATCCAAGTCTAGGCTCCCAACAGAACCTTCATGTGGCTTCGGGCCCTACATTCTGCAAACAGACCCCTCCCCTGTCCTCCCTATGATCAGGATTGGGGTGGGGGGAGCAACCATTATCAGCCTGATCCTGCAGGCCTCTCCCTTCCCTCTCCTCCCCTTCCCTAGGACCTTGGCCCTCTGAGGCTCCATTTGCCACATCCCAGCAGCCCTCAGCCACCAGGAGCACATCATTGATACAATAAATTATTATTTTTTGCTAAAGTCACCTTACATGGGAGGTAAAACCTTTACAAAGGGAGTCTGGAAATTAAACTCGCCAGAAATTTTGTCTCCTTAAGGAATTACAAGAATAATATAATTATTTCCTGAGCATTTTCACAAAACGCACCCACCAGCTATCATTCGCCCCAGCTCCGAATCCTCACAAAGCCCAGGAAGCAGGCTCCACAAGCATCCCCACAAATGCATCAACTCCTGAAGTCCTGGGGCTCCTTGCCACCCACCAGGGGTGAGCATGATCACCATTAGTCAGGCTTGGATGGGATTTGCTGCAACAACAAACCAACCTCAAATATCAGTGGCTTTTCATGGAAAGGGCATATTTCACACTCACACAAAGCCCCACGTAGGGTGCTGGCCTTTCTCTACGTTGTGGCCAGCCCTTGTACTCCCTGAACAGGTGCTTCTCAGGTCACCAAGGTGAGAAAGGAAAGTGATGAAGAAACCACGTGGGTCTGAACTGCCTCAGACCAGAGTGACAAGTGCCCCTGTGCTCCCAGCCCATTGGCCAAGACACGCCATGCGGCCCCAGCCTAACTGCCAGGGAGGCTGGAAAATGTATGGAATCACATTTGCTATCAATGAGCCCAGAATACCCTACCACTCTGCATTTGTAAACTGAGAAACCCAGGCACAGAAAGGAGAAGACATTTGCCCAAAGTCACCCAGCCAGTGAGGGTTAGAGCCCCTATTCACACGTGTGGACACTGACACTTGCTGACGTGAGCGACAGTGCCGGCACGCATGTGCACCTGTGTTTCGTCTCACGGCCTGCCCCTCATGATGGGTGAATGCGTCAGACCTCTGGCGGGGGCGATGTGAGAAACTTGGCCAGAGAGTCAGGGGGCAGGCTCTCTCCTCTGTCCACCCCTGGCAATGGGGCCTCACCTACTGTGTTACTCCGTTCTTGAATTGCTGTAAAGAACTCCCTGAGACTGGGTAATTTAAAAAGAAAAGAGATTTAATTGGCTCACAGGGGCCTCTACAGGAAGTGTGACTCAGGAGGCCTCAGGAAACTTACCATCTGATGGAAGATGAAGAGGAAGCAAGCATTGCTTACAGGGCCAGAGAAAGAGGAAGAGAGAGGAAGTGGGGAGTGCAACACACTTTTAAAACAACCAGATTGCACGAGAATTCACCCACTATCACGAGGACAGCAAGGGGGAAATCTGCCCCCATGATCCAATCACCTCCTGCCAGGCCCCTCCTCCAACACTGGGGATCATGATTCGACATGAGATTTGTGGGGGACACGGAGCCGCACTATATCGGCTGCCATCCTAGGGGAACACCAATGCAGCTCATCCCTGAAACTTGGGCACAGCCCCAGGCATCATCGTCCCTGTGACATACCAATCCCAGCCCATTCCAGAACCCCTCACCTGCCCCTTCAAGAAAAAAAACTTGCTCCAGAATCTGTGACTGCCAATGAAGCAGGAATCTAAAATCTAAAAATTGTAACAAATATACACAGTGAACATTCTCATGTCCAAATATTTACATACACCCACACACACAAATACGCTCAAAAGACATAAATATGTGGAGGTGTGTTTGCATCGATAAATCTGAATTTATTCATGGAATCAGTGGTATCATATGCTTGCTTACATGACTAGAATTGGAATTGACATAAAAATGAATGGTGAACTACCCTTCAAAACTGTCAAGATCATGAAAGATAAAGAAATACCGAGAGGCTGTCACAGATTTTAGATGGCTAAGGAGACATGATGACTAAATGCAGTGTGGTGTCCTGGACTGGATCCTGAAACAGAGAAGGACATCCATGGAAAAACCGGAAAAGTCCAAAGAAAGTCTGCAGTTTGGTTACTAGCATTCGATATGGTTTTGCTCTGTCGCCCAGGCTGGAGTGCAGTGGCACAATCTCAGCTCACTACAACCTCTGCCTCTCAGGTTGAAATGATTCTCCTGCCTCAGCCTCCTGAGTAGCTGGGATTACAGGTACCCGCCACCACGCACAGCTAATTTTTGTATTTTTAGTAGAGATGGCGTTTCACCATGTTGGTCAGGCTGGTCTCGACCTCCTGTCCTTGTGATCCACCTGCCTCGGCCTCCCAAAGTGCTGGGATTACAGGCATGAGCCACCTCTCGTGGCCAAAAACCTGTTCTTATTCTCAAGCAAGAGATAATCTTATTCTTCTCCAGAAAGCCCCTCATCAGGCCTGAAGCACATTTTTAGGTTTCTTCACCCTGGGAACGTTCTTCTCGATCCACCTCTGAGAACCTGGGAGACCCCAAAGCGACATCCCTTTTCCCAGCTTGGGGAAGCCTTTTCTACCCTGGCCTCCATTTTATATCAGCAAAAGATTTCACTAGCACTGCCAAGAACGGATATTCAGAAATAAGTATGTAAATCCTTTGTAAATGTATGCTAATTACTTATTTTTAATTATAATGTAAATAAGTAATTACTGAATAATTTTAAAGTATTTACACAGGGGTGTGTGATTTAGGCACTAACTTGTTATAAGATATAAAAACTATAAATTATACAGTAATTATGGCCCAATTTACATGCTAAGGCCAAACACAATTACGTAGCAAGAAAAATATAAACAATCAGGTAATTCGGTGGTAGTTACAGTGTAATAAACAAGCTGTTTTCTTCTCTGTCGACAAAGTGTGTCTGTGCGTTCAGCCTAGGCTCAGGCAGGCCAAGGGAAGAGTACACTTTGGAAGACGAAACCATTTTTAAGAAAAAAAAATTAATCACAGAATAAGAAAAAAGTACAATTAACAGCTGTTGAATCTTGGCTGGCACAGTGGCTCACTCCTGTAATCCCAACACTTTGGGAAGCTGAGCCAGGCAGATCGCTTGAGTCCAGGAGTTCAAGACCAGCCTGGGCAACAAAATGAGACCCCATCTTAAAAAATTAAATTAAATTAAAACAAAAAATTTGTTTAGACCAGGCTCGATGGCTCATGCCTATAATCTATAATCCCAGCACTTTGGAAGGCCAAAGCAGGCAGATCGCCTGAGCTTGGGAGTTCAAGACCACCCTGACCAACATGGAGAAACCCCATCTCTACTAAAAATACAAAATTAGCCAGGTGTGGTGGCACTTGCCTGTAATCCCAGCTACTCAGAAGGCTGAGGCAGGAGAATTGCTTGAACCCGGGAGGCAGAGGTTGCAGTAAGCCATGATCATGCCAGCCTGGGCAACAAGAGTAAAACTCTACCCAAAGAAAAAAAATTTTTTGTTGTTAAAAAGCTCCTGCCTTGCCCACAGTGACCCTCCCCCACCCACACTATACTCCAATTCAGGCAACAGAATCCCTCCAACTCTTCCCTTCCGGCCTTCACACCGCTGTGCCCTCAGCCTTACCCTCCTGTACTTTCTTGCCTGGTTAACTCCATCCCATCCTTCAAGTCTTACCTTCAATGATTCTTCCTCCAGGAAGGCTTCCCTGACTACTCCTCACTTCTGAGATTTGGTCAGGGAGCCCCTCCTGGGCTCCCACAGCCTCCTGAGCCTTCCCATCACTGCTAACCTCTGTTTTGAGATGGCCTGTTTGACAGCAAAGTCTGCCTCCCCCACCAGACTGGGAGCCCCAGGAAGACAGGGCCCAGGCCTGCTTTGTCCGTTTCTAGGTCTCAAGTTGGAGGCACTTGGGCTTGAGATCAGGGAATCAGTGATACCTGGATTCAAGCCTTGTTTAGGGGCTTTCTGCCATCTTCCCAGAGTTATCTGAGGGGCCTGGGCCTCACCCTACAGAGGGAAGTCGTGGGTATGACAAGAGCCCTGGGTTCTCTGTCCTTGGCTAAAACAGGCCTTTGAAGGGGGTATTATTCTTCCCATTTTGCAGACAAAGCAACTGAGGCCCAGAGAGGCCAAGTAACTTTGTGGGGTCACAGAGCTGGGCTATGAAATCAGGCCCCCTCCGGGTTCAAACCTAGAGCTCGTAAGCCCTCCCCTCCGCCTACTCCAGACCTGGGGAACCACGACTCCCCAGGATGTCATCAGTTTGCAAAGGAGGGTGGAGGGACCCGACAGGCCCCATGTAGGAAGAGCGACATTGCCAAGGCACCTTCCACCGCCCCTGTACCTCCTGAAAAGTGGGGGGTGGGGAGGCGGTCATAGGATCGCGTCTTTTTAGCCTCTTGCCTGAGAACTTGGGGTCAGGTTCTCCCAGAGCGATGATCAAATGAAGACTCCAGAATGCCTGGACCGGCAGCCAACTCTAGAGGTGGCACCAGAGCATTCCTTTGGGTCCACTGGCGCCCACTGGAGTCTCACAGCCGCTTGCAGGAGGGGAGGGTGTGGGCTAGCCGTGTGGCCTTAGCTAGTCCCATCCCCCACCTGGCCCTTCACCTCCCCTGTGAAAGTGGCCTCCATTCATTGCTGATTGAGTCAAAGAAACGACACCTCCCACAGAGCTGGGTGGAGCCACAGGAGGTGCTCAGCACACCAATGCACCCTCCAGGCACCGCCACACTTCCACTGAGCACCTACTCTGTGCTCTTGCCTCCTGCCCCCTCCCACGGGGCAGGTGCTCTGAGCTGGGTCCAGGTGCTAGGCTGGCTGGGAGGACATCTCCCCTGCTCAGTGTCTGGCTCAGCAATGAAAAGAGAGGCCCTGTGTCCTCACCCCTGAGGCCCCCCCGCAGAGGGCACCCAGCCCCTGCCCCAGCCACCCTTCCTCCATACACACTACCCCCCACCCCACCAGCAGCTGTCACACAATTTAGAGCTGGGGAGATGGGGGAATCCATATATAGATTCAAGACTTTTTCTCCTGCCCCTGAAGCGCTGCTGTTCATTAAGCACAGTCATTAGTGAGGATTTCAGGAAACCCGAGTGGGACCCAGGGTATGGAGGACTCTGCGGACCGGGCTCGGGCCATTGGTTCTATAGGAGAGGAGGTCATCTCAGTCATCCCACTGCCTCTGAGCCGGTGGCTGAGCACTCTGACAGTTACCTTCTTCTCTAGAAATCGTGAGCATGACAAGCCTTTGACTGTTTCTAAGCGATTATAACTCGATGAGTTCAGGACAGGGCCAGCTCCAATCCTCACGGGAAGGCAGGCACAGAGAGAGGCAGCAGTTTGAGAAGGGTCACACAGCCCGAGCAGGTGGACATGAATCCAGTCTCTCTGACTCTGGGGTCTTGCTGCTAACCACCCCGTTCACGTCTCCCACAGCCCGAATGTGAAAGGACTCAGCCAGCGATGGCCAACTCAGCCGGGAGTGCCTGGGGCCAAGGCCAGCACCTGGCAGGGGGAGGCCTCGCCCTGACCAAAGCTTCGGGAACGGGAGTTGTCATCATTCCAGCACTGCGACCCCTCACGCAGCTGCTTCACAGCCCAGGAAACTCCCCAGTCCCCTGGGTAACATTTGTTTTATGGCCATTGCCGGGTGCTATTCATTTTATGACACTTTTGCCTGTGATTTTTGTTGTGGGCGCATAAGCAATGTGGCCAATTCCATTTTACGTGCCCCGGCGTTTCAGATTCATCGCCAGCCAGCGTGGCGCTGAGTGGTTACACGGTAAAGTGTTTGGCTAATAAAATGCATAAAGCAGAGATAGGAAAATCAATGCCTTTGTTAATAACACTTCGACATCTTTCACACAGTCTGCCAGGCAGGGCTGCCGGCGGGAGCTGGCACCAGAGGCGCCTCATGGGATGTCTGCTGCTGGGGCCAGGCGCCAGCTGGCCCTGGAGCCTGCGCTCTTTGCCCTCCTGGAGTGGGTGCTAGGCAGACAACCCCGGGCAGAGCCTCTCCAGAGCGCTGATTACCTCCCAGTGCCAGAGTTGGATGCAGACACTTGGGAGGGAGGGGTCATGTTGAGCAAGCCACTGTACTACTCTGACCCTCAGTTTCCTCATCTATAAAATGGAGATATTAATAGTCCCTCCCTCCAAGGGCTTTTGTGAGGATGCAATGAGAGAGTCCATGGAATCCACACGGCCCATGCACGTGGCATGCTCGGGCTGGGTAACCCAACACCAACACCCCTGTCTCTCCCCCGCAGGCTGCAGCCATGCTGGCCACTCAGGGCTGCCCCGTGATCCCCAGCCCCAGGACGAGAAAGGCCTCTTGCTAGAATGAGTTCTAAAATGAAGCGCCTGTTCCAAGCACTGGCCCCCCCTCTCCTCAGACCCCGGGGTTGGCTGTCTTTCCTAGCCCATCTTGTTCCTGACCAAACCTGTACCTCAATTTCCACAATCCTTCAGCGTCCCGCCTGGCACGGCCTGGGTCCACATCACTCTCCTGCTCCAAAGCCACCAGCAGTTCCCCTCCCCTCCAGGGCTCTTGGTTACTTCCCTCCAGCTGTACCCACTGTGCTCCTGGGTATCAACCTTGCTCCTGCCAGGTACATCCTTTCCTGCCTCCAGCCTTTGTCCCTACAGGGCTTGCCTCCGGGCACACGCTTCTCTCCACCGCCACCCACTCCCATGCATCAAAGCTTACACAGACCGAGCGTTACTGCCTCCAGGAAGCTCCCCCTGATCTCGCCAGGCTCCTGGGAAGCTCCGGGACTCTCTGGCTGTCCCTTCCCTGTTCTCTGCCATTTGTGAGGCCATTTGATTCTAGCCACAGGAGTTCTTGTTCCTTGATGGTTCTGTTGAATCTCCACATTTGGAGCTGAGCTTATCTGCCCCAAGCCAGGCACCTGCAGCTTCATGCTCCACCCTTGACCAACCCATGAGGCCACGATGCCCATTTCACAGACAACGTCATGGAGAGGTGATGGCCAGACCCCAGGTGATGCAGCAGGCGAATAGCAGAGCCCAAGTCCTAGTGCAGGGGTCCCCAACATGGGCATTTATATCACTGAATCCCCTCAGGAGCCCTGGAAGGAGGAAGAGGTTGGAGGGCAATGGCACATTCTTCTCAGACGCTCCTGGCCCCCAGCTCTGGGCCTTGGATGTGTGACTTCACCTCTCTGAGGCTCAATTTCTTCATCTCCAAAATAGAAGTAATTTTTTTTTTTTTTTTTTTTTTTTTTTGAGACATAGTCTTCTTCTGTCATCCAGGCTGGAGTGCAATGGCACAATCTCAGCTCAATGCAAACTCTGCCTCCCGGGTTCAAGTGATTCTCTTGCCTCAGCCTCTTGAGTAGCTGGGATTACAGGCACCCACCACCTCACCCAGCTTATTTGTGTGTATTTAGCAGAATTGGAGTTTCACCATGTTGGCCAGGCTGGTCTCGAACTCCTGACCTCAAGTGATATACCGGCCTGGGCCTCCCAAAATGCTGAAATTACACAGGTAAGCCACCACGCCCAGCTGGGAGTGATAATAATATAATAGACCTTCCTCCCTGGGGTGTTGTGAGGATTGGTTGAATACCCACATAAAGCCAGAGGCATCTCCTGGCAATGCTAGGGGGCCCGGGACACACTGGAAAGAAGGAGAGCATGGCCAGGGAAGGACCTTGTAGGCCAGGACACAAAGACAGGAGGAATCAGCACTCAATCCCAGTGCTTGCCGGAGATAATGGGAGATACTTCACCTCCCAAGCCTCAGTTTCTGCCTCTGTCAAATGGGTACAGTGTTGCTTACCTTTCCAGGCTATGGAGGCAGAAGAGGGATTAAAGGAAATAATCTGTGCAGACCTCAGGACCTGCCAGTGCTTAGTGGACTTTGAAGGTCTCGAGTGCCAGATTTAGGAGCTTTGAAGGGGGAGATTCGGGACATGGGAGGAGCCTGGGTCCTGTGGGGGCAGCACCCTAGGCCTGCATCTTTCTTCTCTCCCCAGCACCCCAAGACCTGTTGGGGTGGCGGAGTCCCCGTGTCCCCAGGAGCCAGCCTGACTCCCCCCACACCCCTTGCTGCTGCCAGCCCCAGTGACCCTCCCCCTCACCTTCCTCCCCCACCCAGGAGCACAAACCCAGAGCTTAATCCCCAACGCCTCTCAGCATACCCAGGCCTGACGCACGGCTGGACAAATATTGGACTTTATTAATTTAATTTAATTAAACTTTATTAACCTTTATTAAAAATAAACCCTCATTAAAATTCTCATTCCCGTCTCTGGCAAAGGCAAGGGTGGGGTACAGCCTCCTCTCCAGGCTTGTTAAATGTCACCCAAAGAGATGCAGTGGCCTCCAGAGCCAGAGTGCAGAACACAGAGCCGAGGTTGGAGATGAAGGGGCCGGTGGAGTATGAGCGTGTTCAGAGGTATAGGCAGCTGAAATCCAGGCCCCAGGGGACCCACAGAATCCAACCGCCAGTAGGCAGAGTGGAGGGGCAAGATTCAGGCAGCCTCTGGAGTTCCAAGGCTCTTGCTATGCCCAGCAGAACCACCAAGCCGACTGGGAGAGGAAGTGGTTTGTTTCTCTCAGGTGCATGGTTTCACCCAGATCCTGAGAGCAACGCTTGCTCCAATTAGAAAATTTGGAAAACAGAGAAAAGCACCAAAGAACATAAAATTCTTTATGATGCCAAATAAACTATTGAAGCTTAGAGTTGGAGAAAGCATATTTATCAGCCAATCTGAAACATTCCGGTATGTTTGTTTTTGTTTTTGTTTTTGAGACAGAGTCTTGCTCTGTCACCCAGGCTAGAGAGCAATGGTGCGATCTCAGCTCACTGCAACCTCCACCTCCCAGGTTCAAGCAATTCTCCTGCCTCAGCCTCCCGAGTAGCTGGGACTACAGGTGGGTGCCACCACACATGGCTAATTTTTTGTATTTTTAGTAGAGACGGGGTTTCACCATGTTAGCCAGGATAGTCTTGATCTCCTGACCCTGTGATAGGCCCGCCTCAGCCTCCCAAAGTGCTGGGATTACAGGCGTGAGACGTGGTACCTGGCTGTTTGTTTTTTTGTTTGTTTGTTTGTTTGTTTTAGACGGGGTCTCACTCTGTCAGCCAGGCTGGAGTACTGTGGCATGATCATAACTCACTTCAAAATCCACTGATTGCTGGCCCATCCTGAGAGCTGCATAGATTATTTCCAATCCCTCTTCTGCCTCGATCACCCAGGCTCAAGCAATCCTCCCACCTCAGCCACCTGAGTGGCTGGGACCACAGGTGCATGCTACTATGCCCGGCTAATTTTCACCAATATTTTGTAGAGATGGGGTTTCACCATGTTGCCTAGGCTGGTCTTGATCTCCTGGGCCCAAGCAAGCTGCCCACCTCAGCCTCCCAAAGTGCTGGGATTACAGACTGGAGCCCTGCCCGCCTCAATCTGAAGCATTTTAAAGAGTGAAAGTATTATGTATAACTATGCATTACAGTCACAAACAGCCCCAGCAAATAGGGACACCTCCTTGCTGCTCAGAGCAACACTGGTAAGCTGGGGACAGACAGTTCCCTTCAAATGGAAACTGAAACCATTTTAGCATACAAAGGAGTTAGTCCTACTTGAAGGAAACACTGGGGTTAAGGAACCTGGTGCCTGGGCTGTGACCTTTTTCTTTGGGCTAGTTCAGAGCTGGCAGCCACCAAGTACCTACTACATGCTGGCCCTGCCCAGAGCTCTGCGTGGATTATTTCACTTCATCCTCCCAATTCCCCTGGGGATGAGAATACTGTGCCCATTTTACAGAGGAGGAAGCTGAGGTCCAGCAGGCAAGGGGCTAAGAGGCAAAGGCCAGCGAGAAGCCTGAAGCCCTTGCTGTCATCCACCTCCCAGAGCTCATACTTGCCAGAGCCAGGGAAAACAGGTTTGTCACCTGGAAAAGGGCAGATTCCAGAGGGGCAGGCCAGCTAGCCCTGGGTAAGCTCAAGAGCTGCCGCAGGGCTCAGATTTGCCCCGAGAGCCTCTTGGGTAGAGTCTGGGAGGAGAGGGAGGCGGCATTGGGCCAGCAGGTAGAAGTGGCAGGTGCCATTCCACCCGATCCTGGAGGGACTGGGCTGCAGGTGCTGCTGGGCAGGCGGCACTGGGGACCCCCATTCTGGACGGTGGCCAGGCCACCTCTGGGACAGCACTTCCCTGGTAGAGCAGGCTTACTGAAAGGCAAAAAGTCCCTGGGCCCCTCCGGTTCAAGTATCTCCAAAGGATGCTTGTTGACAACTCATGTGCTCAAAAAGCTACCTGGCGCATGGCAAGGAAGGCAGCTGAGCTGGCAGCAGCAGCAATGACTCTGGGCAGAGAAGGGCCTGGGTGCAGACGCTGGCACACCACTTAGGGTTTTGGTGACTTCAGACAAGTTCACTCCCTCATCCAGCACACGTTCAATGAGGGCCTGGCATGGGGGCCTGAGGGCAAACATCACAGCCCAGGCCCTGCGACCTTGCAGGCCACACAGCAGTGACATCCAATAGCCGGTCATTGTGAATGGGAGAACCAACATGAGGGGAAAGGAGAGAAAGCCACAGGCTCTAGCAAGGTGACATTGGAACCCATTCCCGAAGGCTGGAGAGAGCCAGCGGGACCCAGAGGAAGGCTGGGCCAGCTGCAAGAGGGGTCGCAGAAGGGTTCAGGTTTTAACCACAGCGTCTCACATCCCAAGAAGAGCGGGACGCAGCCGGGACTGGCTGGCAGCTGTAAGAGGGGCAGGCGGTGCAGAGAGGAAGGAGGGAGAAGGAGCCGCTTAAAAGTGGGGAGCTGCTGGACTTGAGCCAGGACAGGCAGAAGGAATGCGCGGCCAGGCTCAGCAGCTCCCGCGTGCAACTCCGACACTTTGGGAGGCTGAAGCGGGTGGATCACTTGAGCCCAGGAGTCTGAGACCAGTCTGGGCAACATAGGGAGACCCCGACTCTACAAAAAATACAAAAAATTAGCCAGGTGTGGTGGTGCATGCCTGGGGTCCCAGGTACTCAGGAGGCTGAAGTGGGAGGATCACTTGAGCCCAGGAGGTCAAGGCTGCGGTGAGTCATGATGGTTCCACTGCACTGCAGCCTGGGTGACAGGGCAAGACCCTGTCTCAAAAGAAGTAAAAAGAGGTTGGGCGCGGTGGCTCAAGCTCACACTTGTAACCCCAGCACTTTGGCAGGCCGAGGTGGGTGGGTCACCTGAGGTCAGGAGGTCAAGACCAGCCATGCCAACATGGTGAAATCCTGTCTCTACTAAAAATACAAAAAGATTAGCTGGGCCTGGTGAAGCGTGCCTGTCATCACAGTTACTCAGGAGGCTGAGGCAGGAGAATTGCTTGAAACCAGGAGGTGGAGGTTGCAGTGAGCCAAGATCATGCCACTGCACTCCGGCCTCAGCGACGAAGCCAGACTCTGTCTCAAAATAAAGTCGGGGTGGGGGGATTTGTGAGCGACACCTGTAGTAGAGGCGCATTCCAGAGGCTCCACCACACAATCCGATCATTCATTCATTCACTCACTCCATCATTCATTCATCCAGCAAGGCCGCTGCCAGGCCCTGGGGCAGAACTCTCCCAAGACCCACAGGGTCCCTGCCTCAAGGAACTTGCAGCCCAGCGGGGGAGCAGCTCACAAAAGAAGAAATAAAAATAACTGGACTTGATCAGACAAGCCCCAGGAAGGAAAATCCATGGAGCAATGCTGCAGTGAAGGGGCCAGGAGACCTCCCACAGCAGGAGGGAGGAGGCCGGGGCTTCTCGGAGGGAGTTAAACCGAGACCTGGAGTTCTAGAAAGGTCCTGCCATACCAAAGGCCTGAAGCGGATGCTGGAGGCACCACCCAGGCTCCTCAGGACTCAGGTGTGGCCCCGTGCCCGGCTGCACTCAGCAGGTGTCAAGGGTGGCAGACGCTGCTGTCCTTGCTGCCAGAAGGCTGGGCCCCCACCTATAGTCAGTCCTCCTAGTTACAAACAGCCCTGTTTAAAGATTTTGTTAACAGAGAGAAACAAGGAGCTGGAGGCTGATTGGTTCTCAGCACAGAGCATCTTTCTGCATCCTCCAGCACTGGGAGCCTCTATCTTCCAGACGAGGGCCCCCAGGGCACCCAGAACTGTCTCCATGGCTCCACGCAGGGTGGGGCAGGCTCCTCTCCACCATCTTAGACAAAGCCCCTTTGGGTCCACATACCCAGCCTGTTGCCAGAGAATGCCCGGCCCCTGCAGCCCCAAGGTGCAGCTGGCCTGGCCAGGCCAGGATGGATGGAGACGGCGGCCGCCTCTCACCCAGTGCCCTTTCTGCCTAACTCAGGCCTCAAGGGCCCCTCTGCTGCCGTCTCCCGTGAGTGTTCTCTCTCCCTGTCTCCAGACTGCTCTCTGCTTCTCCATAGCCATCCGCAGATAGAGGCTTCACTGCACTGATCAGTAGGGACTACCTGGCTTCTGGGCCCTGGTCCAACAGCCCAAGAAACCAGCAGGTTGGCCCAGGTATAATGAGATGGTCAGCCCTGGTCCAATCAGCTTCGGCCAGGGACCGAGTCCCATGAACACACCCGGGCGGCTGGATCCCCCTGGGAAACAGGGATGGTTTGCTCAGGGCTCATGGGGGCATCTCGAGCATGGCCCACATGGCCACAATTCCCTAAGTGTGTTTCTAAGGTTTGACAGTGAGCGCCCTGCCTGAAAAGGAGCGAGCGCCCTGTCCCTGGAGGAGCCCCTGTGCTGTAGGGAATTGGATTGGCCTGAGTGAATTGGATTGGAGCCACTCATGCTCAGAGATGCCTTTCCCTTGTTCTCCTTGGGTCCCACCTGGGGGTACCAGGGAAAGGAGCCATGGTAGCAGAGGGAGCAGTGCTCACTGTTGGCTCCGGGAGAGCTGCTCCATGCACCAGCCTCTCCTGCTCAGCTTCCTGGAACCTGGGGCCCCCCAGAAAGCCAGGTCCTGAGACACTTTCTGTAGAGGCCAGGCTAGGCCACTCGCATCTGGGCCAGGAGCCCCACCCCATACCCTCCGGGTTCAGCTGCAAACCCAGAGCCACAAACAGAGACCCTGTCACATACATGTGACCAAATGCAGGCATCCAGGCCACTTGTGTGTGCCTGAACATGTGGCACAGGCCCACCCAGAAGCACAGCCAGGCACACGCACGCACAGTGCCCTGGGATAGCTGCTGCCACCAGCCCCCCATTCCTGCGGCCAGCAGGGCTCTTCCCTCTGGAGAGAATTACCCCATTCTCAAGGTAGAAAGGCTCCTCCCCTCTCCAGCACCAGCAGAAACAGATGGGACATACAGCGGGTGTGGCCAGACAAGCATGGGGTGTGGCCAGACAAGCATGGGCTGTGCCATCTTTGGGGGGACCACCCCTCTGGGCCTGTTCCCTTCCCTGCCCCTGGCCACACCAGCTTCCAGAGCCAGGAGCAAGATGGGGACCAGGGCATGCCTTGTGAGGGGTCCCACTTCCCCCTTCCCCTGCTGTGGAGCAGTGCCAGCTGCACCAGGGAAGGCTGCTGGGCCAGGCCAAGAGCAGGCGTCAGATTGCCCCAGGCCAGGAGCACCCTGAAGAACCCAGCTTTCTGAGGCTCCGGCTCTGTCTCAAAAAAAAGAGATGCCGCTGGCTGCAACATAAAATAGGTCATTGGCGTAATCCTGGCCAAATTGGCCTCTTGCAGATCAGCCAGGCCGCGCTCCCCGGGCCTAATTATCCCATATTTGGTCAATAAGCCATTAACACAGCGCCATGGATGTTAATAACCGTTTCATGAAAAAGTCGGCATAATTTATGAGATCAACACTGGTTAACAAAATTAATAAATATTTCATTCAGCGAGATTTATCCCGGTGTGCTCCCGGCAGGTGGACCAAGGGCCCCTGGGCAGCCCCGGGGAGCCGGCAGTTGAGGGGGAGGAAGGTCTGGCTCTCACTTGGACCAATAAACATTTACCTCAAATCCTATTGCCATAAATCCACGGGCTGGACGAGGGAGTCCAGTAAAACCTGACTTAACATTATGTTCAGGCCATTAACAATATTTATATAGATGTCACTTCAGGGAGGGTTAGAGTTGCCAGGCAGGGCCCAGTGGCCGTGACGGGAGCCAGCTGGGATCCTGAAGGAAGATGCATGCCCAGGGAAGCTTGGGGCATCGGGAAGAGTCCCAGAGTGACTCTCAGACCCCTTGGGGTTGGCAGTTCCCAGGTATGTGACCCAGGAGGAGCTTCTTTACTGCCCAGAGCTGCGGTTTCCTCATCTGTAAACTGGGAATGTTAAAAATAACCATCCAGGCTGGGTCTGGTGGCTCAGGCCTGTAATCCCAGCACTTTGGGAGTCCGAGGCAGGCAGATCACAAGGTCAGGAGTTCAAGACCAGCCTAACCAACATGGTGAAACCCCATCTCTACTAAAAATATAAAAGTCAGCCTGGCATGGTGGTGGACACCTGAAATCCCAGCTACTCAGGAGGCTCAGGCAGGAGAATTGCTTGAACCCAAGAGGCAGAGGTTGCAGTGAGCCAAGATTGTGCCATTCACTCCAGCTTGAGAAACAGAGCAAGACTCCGTCTCAAAATAAATAAATAAATAAAAATAAAATAAATAACCATCGAATGTGCTGCTGGGAAGATTACGTCTCATGACACAAAGCAATCCCCAGGCACCAAGGGAGGATTCAGTCCGTGAAAACGGCTGTGAGAACCATTATCCATAGAGGGAGCCAGGGGATGCGGCCCTCTGCCCGGACAAGAACCAGGAGAGCGTGCTCCGCCTCCTTTGCTGACAGCCTGTCATCCACTGGGTGCTGTGCACACGTGACCCACAATCCCGCAACAGACCTGCAGGGTGAACACTCCTGAGAGCCCCATTTTCCAAAAGGGGGAACCAGGGCTCAAAAGAAGACAGGGATAGCCAGAAGGAAGTGGCGGAGCTGGACTTGAACCCGGGCCTGTGACTCCAAGCCTCACAGTTTGACTGCTCTGTCCCCCGCCTGGGAGAGCCCTGGCCAGATTGGGTCCCTGCTGGGCTGGGCCTCTCTGCTGTCCTGGCAGCCGCCCAGAGCCTGGGCAAACGGACCTGTCCTCGGGGGAATGCCAGAAACTGTTGTGGTTAAGGAACTTTCCAGAAGAACGAATCTGTTTTCCATGGGGAACTTTCCACCAGGCATTGATTTTCACTCTTCCTGCCTGGGGCGGATTTGATTTGTGAGGAGAAGCTCTTCCAAGAGGCAGAAGCAATTGTGTGAGATAAAAGTACTGAGTGTGACAGGCTCATCCACTGCTGAAGCCCAGGCTGGGGCTTCCGGGTGCGCAAGCGGGCAGTGGGATGGGCTGGGGGGAGAGGGGAGGGAGTGGGAGGCCTCTGCATCCAACCCCTTTGTGACCTTGGCACAGAGTCACCCCTTCAAGCATGTGGCTTTGAGGCAGCAGCACCACCTACAACACCAAAGGCCAGGCTTCTGCTGCTTCCCCTGGAGGGAGGCGGGCTGGTGAAGTGCCTCCCTTATCTGCAAGCCTTCATTAAGCCGCACACTCAGCCTGGGGCCTGGAAAAGTGAGATGCCCTGGGGGAGGCTGCACCCTCTCATTCCTAAGCATCCTGACCCCAATTCATTTCTCTTCACTGAGCCCCTGCCCTGACCTCACATTATCCATTTTTTAAATTGCATTTTAGGTTTTGGGGTACATGTGAACATGCAAGATTGTTGCTTAGGTACACACATGGCAGTGTGATTTGCTGCCTTCCTTCCCCTCACCTATATCTGTCATTTCTCCCCATGCTATCTCTCCCGACCTCCCCACGCCCCTGTCCCTCCCCCATTTCCCCCCAACGGACCCCACTGTGTAGTGCTCTCCTCCCCGGGTCCATGTGTTCTCATTGTTCAACACCTGCCTATGAGTGAGACCATGCAGTGTTTGATTTTCTGCTCTTGTGTCAGTTTGCTGAGAATGATGGTTTCCAGGTTCATCCATGTCCCTACAAAGGACACGAACTCATCGTTTTAGATGGCTGTGTAATATTCCATGATGTATATGTGCCACATTTTCCCTGTGCAGTCTATCATCGATGAAGAAAATCTAGGCAAAACCATTCAGGACATAGGCGTAGGCAAGGACTTCATGACCAAAACGCCAAAAGCATTGGCAACAAAAGCCAAAATAGACAAATGGGACCTAATCAAACTCCACAGCTTCTGCACAGCAAAAGAAACAGTTAGTAGAGTGAGTCGGCAACCAACAGAATGGGAAAAAATTTTTGCAGTCTACCCATCTGACAAGGGGCTGATATCCAGAATTTACAAAGAACTAAAACAGATCTACAAGAAAAAAACAAACAAGCCCATTCAAAAGTGGGTGAAGGATATGAACAGACACTTTACAAAAGAAGACATACAGGAGGCCAACAAACATGAAAAAATGCTCATCATCGCTGGTCATCAGAGAAATGCAAATCAAAACTACATTGAGATACCATCTCACACCAGTTAGAATGGCGATCATTAAAAAATCTGGAGACAACAGATGCTGGAGAGGATGTGGACAAATAGGAAAACGTTTACGCTGTTGTTGGGAGTGTAAATTAGTTCAACCATTGTGGAAGACAGTGTGGCGATTCCTCAATGACCTAAAAATAGCAATCCCATTTGACCCAGCAATCCCATTACTGGGTGTATATCCAAAGGATTATAAATCATTCTACTATAAGGACACGTGCACACGAATGTTCATTGCAGCACTGTCTACAATAGCAAAGACCTGGAATCACATTATCCTTTTAACAAACCTGGGAAGAAGGTCCAGGGCCTGGCTCACAGTGACTGCTCAGTAAATGCTGGTGAAGGCATAATCCCCATTTTACAAAGAAGCTGAGGCTCCTAAGGGTTGAGTGACTGCTTTGAAAGAGGCAGAGCCAGGACACAAATCCAGATCTGGCCCCTGTTCCTTTATCCAGGAGCTGATGGGTGCTGGATGGGTCAGGGGCTCAAAGGGAAAACAGGAACTGCCCAAGTTCTCACGCTCACCTGGGCCCTGAACTTGGAGTGGCGAGTGGAGATGAAAGGAATCATGAACACGTTGCCTCTCCGCTTTTTCAGAGTCATTCATTCCTTCAGTTAGGTATTCAACAACTTCATTCAACAGACAAATCTGGCCACGAGCAGTGGCTCATGCCTATAATCCCAGCACTTTAGGAGGCCAAGGTGGGCAGATCACCTGAGGTCAGGAGTTTGAGGCCAGCCTGGCCAACACAGCGAAGCCCTGTCGCTACTAAAAAACAGCAACACACTTACCTGGGCATGGCGGTGGGCACCTGTAGCCCCAGCTACTCAGGAGGCTGAGGCATAGGAATCACTGGAACCCGATGGGCAGAGGTTGCAGTGAGCCAAGATCGCGCAATTGCACTCCAGCGTAGATGACAAAGCAAAATATCATCTCAAAAAAAAAAAAGCAAATCTTTATGGTGTCCCTGCTGTGTGCCAGGAACTCTTCCAGGTGCTGGGGACACAGCGGTGAACAAAGCTGACATTCTTGTGGCAGAGAAAGACTTTAAACAAAACAAATAAAAATGTGGAGCGTGCCAGATGGTGACGCAGTGGGGGTGGGGAGGTTGCTGCAGTGGGGTGTTTAATAGGGAGTCCGATGGGAGTGTGAGAGCTTGGGGTCAGCTCTGGGCAGAGGGAAGCTCAAGTGCGAAGGGGTGAGGTGGCCAGTGTGGCCTCGGAGGGAAGAGGGAGTTCGGAGAGGGACCAGAGAGGCAGAGGACATCGCAGAGTGTGACAGAGGGGTGGAACCTGGTCGTGCCTCGGAGGAGACCTGCTGGCTGCTGCAAGCAGTATAGCAAATGGGTGCAGGCCACGTGCGGAGACGCACTTGGGAAGCTTTTGCGACAATACCAACCTGGTGGGTCAAGAGGGAAGAGGTGAGAAGAGGTTTACTTCCCATGTGGAGTGTGAGAACAGTGGAGCGCAGGTTGAAGGTCAAGGCCCTCCAGCCCGAGGGCTGAGCGCCTACTTAGTACCAGGTTTGGGAGACACCAGGAGCAGGTGGTGGGACCACCCAGGGTGCGGTCCTCTCAGTGCTGTAAGTTAGTGGGGAGTGTTGGGGACAGACCCCAAACAAATAACCGTGGGAGGAGGTGCGAGGAGAGGCTCGGGTCGGAGGGTGGGGACCTCTGTCGAGAAGGTCTGCTTCATTCCCTGCTGTGTCGCCAGCCCCCAGAAGAGCTTCCCCAGCTGACACTGCCATGTGGCATGTCTGCCTGGGTGACTGCCCTGACCCACGACCACCATCCCTAGTCCCAGGGCCCCAGAGGGTGGTAAACTGTAGGGGGCGGGGTCAGCGTGGTTGCAGAGAGGGCAGCCACGGGGTGGGTTATGTCCCCTGGAGCGTTGGGGTTTGAGCTCTAGAAGGCCACATGGCCCATAGGCCAGGCGGTGGGAAAGGAGAGGGGTGGGTCACTCAGGAGCCCTGCTTTTGTCCCGCAGGCACTGAGGAGCCATGGAAGGCCCAGGTTAGGCCAGCATTTCTGAGAGATCCCACCGGCAGCTGTGTGGGGATTGAAGGCTGGGCCGCATGAGTGTTGGGGTGGAGGGCATTTGAGGAGCTCTTGGCTGACAACAGTGGCACAGTGACCCAGCGGGGCAGCCTGGCACCTGTAGATTGCTATGTGGCTGTTCTTGACTTTCCATTCCTACCTGCTTCTCAGGGCACCCGGACATCCCTGCTCCAGCCTCTAGCCTTCTGCCAGGCTGTGCCAGTTCCCGGGGCCTCTCTGAGCATCAACCCTACTCAAGGTTGTTCCAGTGTTGGCTAAGAGCTGCTGGCAGCCAAGGCAGAGAGAGCTGCGGGGTCTCCAAACCCATGTGCAAGGGGCTGAGGGTCATTTCCAACTCAGTGAGTGGGGCGGGGCATCTGGAGAGAGACTGTGCCACCGCGGCCCTCAAGGATGTTCCCAAGATGTGCTGGGCATCCACGGGAGAGTCACTGTCCCTCTCTGGGCCCAGGCTTAGGCTGTTCTGCTACACAGCAAGGGGGCTGGAGAAAACAGCAAGGACTCCCTTTTGAGTGGTGGCTGACAGGGGGCTCCGATGGCCTCAGCTTATGGCCTCCCCTCTCACTCGTGAGGGGCAGAGAGGAACCCCGCCTCTGCACCTCAGGGGAGAAAGTGCAGGGCAAGAAACATGGGCCCCACCCGAGGCCACAGCAGAAGGTGGCAGAGCCCATATAGAATGGGTTTGAGGGTTCCAGGGGCTGGCACCCTACACTGGGCCACCCTGGGAGGTGCAGGCAGTAAGGCTCTGTTCCAGGCCCCAGACAGCACAGAGCTGACTGCGGGACCCTTCTGTCTGTCTCTCCTCCCTGGAATCACAGCTCGGTGACTCTGAGCAGGTAAGGTCACCCTTCTGCCCTCTGGGTGCCCCTAGGCTGGTGAACACCAGTCAGGATGGGCAATGGAACGGTCACCAAATGAGGTCCTCCCTGCCCTCAGCCCAGCTCTGCACAGGCCTGGGCGGTCCCTGAGCGCCCCCTCCCGGGCTTGGCACCCCATGGTGCAGCGAGGGGGACCGCCTTTCAGGGGAATGCAGTCCTGAGGGGAAGCCTTGCTCCGCTTCTCTCCAGCTGTGTGGCTTTGGCCCAGTGACTGCCCCTCTCTGAACCTCACTTTCCTCTCTGTATGACGGGCTTTCAACTGTCCAACCATCCATTGCCTAAGTGCTGCCATGGGTAGTTTGAGAAACTTTCAACACAGCCACAAGCAGAACGAACAAGGCTCCCAGCCCTCCCTGAGCAGACCTTCCAGCAGTGGAGAGAGACCCCACACAAACATACGAGGTGTCAGGCAAACCATGTGGGCACAGGAGGGACGGGAGAGCAGATGGGGGTCAGCTACAGGCCTGAACAAGGTCCCCGGGCAGGCCTCCTCCGAGAGGTGAGACTCCTGCAAAGGCTTGAAGCGGTGAGGGAGGGAGCCACTCGGCTACCCAGGCAAGAGCGTTCCAGACAGAAGGCAAGCCCCAGAGGCCCTGAGGCCAGATGTGCCCCAGCAGGGGTTCAAGGAGCAGGAAGAGGACCCAAGTGCCTGGAGGGACCAGCCAGGGAGGCCAGGACAGAGAGCTGGGAGTTGGGCAGGGCACACTGGACTTTGGGCCTATAGAGAAATGGGTGGCAGTAAGGAATTTGTGAACAAACGCATGTCAGGCGTTACATAGCCCATACATAGTAAGTGCTTAATTAATAGGAGTTATGATCACTGCTACTTACAATTAGGTGACTTCTACCCGTTTTGGGGGGTGTGTGGGGTGCCTTAGGGTCTCCCCCTGTGGACAGGAGCTGGATTTAAGCAACCCAGCCTATCCCCCATTGGAATGAGGGTCTGCTGCCCTCTCAGCTTCTCCAGAATTTTCCAGGGCCGCCCAGAGCCTGTGGAAGTCTGGGGAGTGGTGGGGCAGGGCCACCATCACAATGGCTTTAAATCAGACCCCCAGCTCCAGAAGAAATCTCACCAAGAAGTTGTTAATACCTTTATTATGGGCTGAAATGTATTCACGATATTAAAAGACATCCCATTTCTGCCCCCTGTGTCACATCTGAGATGTAACGTAGATAAATGATATATCACCGCACGAGATCTACCGAAACCATTAGTAACCATGACATTTTGACGTCAGATTTTTAAAAATTCCTAAGTAATCTTTTTGATTTATGAAATGCTGTCTGGATTCATCGAGAGAGATCTCAGATTTATCACCGCCTGGTTAGAATTATTAATGATTTTCAATTTGTAAATCTGAAGTCGAGAAAGTCTGTGGGCTCAGGGCGAAAACTCCTACCGTCGAAGGCCCGGCCTCTCCTCCGGCCTGAGTTCCAGCACGGAGAGATGGTCCTCATCCCCAATATTCCGTACACTAGACATTGTCTCCCAGCGAATTCTGTGTGTCTGCAGCATACAAGACTGTGGGGAGATCAGCTGCAGGATGTGCCTTGGGTAAAGGTGTCAGCCCCACTCTAATAAGGGATGGCCACTCCTTCCCCCTGCCACGCTGCCCCAAGAGATTTGGGCAGAGGCAGTCAGTAGCAGACAGCCCTGCCCTTGAACCTGGTTCAGGCTTCAACACAGCCATAGCCTCTCACACCACTGAAAAGCCTAGAGCAGCCTGCCCTTGCCCAAGGCAGTGGCCACAGAGGCCACACCAGCCACAGAAGCCACACCGGTCACAGAGCCCCACACTGCCACTTCTCCATCTCATCTGAGGGGCTGCCACCCTGTACCTGCCTCAGCCTTACAGTGGTCTCCCTCAAACCTTCCATCTGCCTCCCCATCCTAGACGTCACCCCAGTCTGGGCAGGGGCCAGGGAGCAATGCCGCTAGACCCCCAGGCCTAAGTCTGACTCCAGTAGAGTCCCGCGCAGACCCAAGAGGGGCTCATGACTCTAGCTTGTGCCCTAGGCCAACTCGAGCTGGGCTAGAATACCCTGGGGCCGGGGAGTAGGGGAGGCAGTTTCAAACCTGCCAGTGCTCAGGCTGCGCCCCAACCAACTGAATCAGAATTGCCAGAAGGGGCCAGGCGCGGTGGCTCACGCCTGTAATCCTAACATTTTGGGAGGCTGAGGTGGGTGGATCACCTGAGGTCAGGAGTTAGAGACCAGCCTGAAGAACATGGTGAAACCCTGTTTCTACTAAAAATGCAAAAATTAGCCAGGTATGGTAGCACATACCTGAAATCCCAGCTACTCGGGAGGCTGAGGCAGGAGAATCACTTGAACCAAGGGGGTGGATATTGCAGTGAGTCGAGATCATGCCATTGCACTCCAGCCTTGATGACGAGAGCAAAACTCTGTCTCAGAAGAAAAAAAAAAAAAAAAGGCTGGGCATAGTGGCTCACACCTGTACTCCCAGCACTTAGGGAGGCCCTGGTGGGTGAATCACCTGAGGTCAGGAGTTCGAGACCATCCTGACCAACATGGAGAAATCCCACCTCTATTAAAAATACAAAATTAGCCAGGTGTTGTAGCTTATGCCTATAATCCCAGCTACTCTGGAGGCTGTGGCAGGAGAATCACTTGAAGCAGGAAAGTGGGGGTTGCGGTGAGCCAAGATCGCGCCATTGCACTCTAGCCTGGGCAACAAAAGCGAAACTCCGTCTCAAAAAAAATAAAAAAGAGAGAGAATTGCCAGAAGTTTCCAGTGTGCACCCAAACCCTTACACGGCCACCATCGCATTTCTCCCTCCCAGGGAGCCACTGCCTAACTTAGATCTCACCATTTCTGTCCGGAACCAAGAAGGTCACCCAGCCTCAAGTCTCACCCACTCTGGCCCATCCAACCCATGACAGTCCGAGCCCACCTGAGCATGCCGCTCTCCCACCTACACACTCGATGGATCCCAAGGCCCTCAGGAGGAAGGCGATCTTCCTGCCCTGCCCCCACCAAGGCAGCAGAGGGCCAGGGGCTGCATGAGGCCCTGCAGGGAGCCACTAGCAAAACGGAGCCAGACCCAGCATCCCCCTCCAGCCTGATCCCCGGGAACCCCACCCACCAACTTCCCCAACTGGAGTGAGGGCTTAGCTCTGGGGCCGCCCTCCTACCTGGACAGGAGGAAGGCCCATGCTGGGGGTCCCTGGGGAGTGAGTTGAACTCGATGCTCACCACTCAGCAGGGTGATGGGACTCCGCTCACTCATACCTGCATCTCAGGTGAGGGTGGCAGGAAGGGTGAGCTACACAGTCTCCCTGAGCCTCAGTTTCCTGATCTGTAAAATGGCATAACAGAATTCCCAATCCCTGGAGTTACTCTAGAGTTTAAGCCACTCTCATATGGGACGCGCTCAGTGCCAGCTCATGAAGAGTGCCCAGGACCACGTGGCTGGCGTGTGGAATGAGGCCACATTGAAAAGGTTCATCCTGCATTGGGTTCAAGTTCTCAACACTCTACTCCTATCTGGCCTTCAGTTTCCCGGATACTAGGAACCCTTCCTCCCACACCCCCTTCCTGCCCAGCGCCCCACTCCCACCTCTCCCTGAGGGCAGGAGCTCAGTCTGGAAGTCACCTGGCAGCAAACTCACCTCCTGGTCACTCCCCAGCCACTGACTCAGTGATGCTCTGCAGAGGAAAATGTGTCCTGGCCACACTTTTTTTTTCTCAATCCACATTTCAAAGGGAAAATAGGAACCACCCATCTGTAGCGTTCAGAGGCAGGGAGGCGAGTTTTCAGTCAGTGCAGGGAGGCAGGTCGTGAAGACTCCAATTTTTTCCCTGGTGCCCGGCAAGGGACCAGGGATGGTGGTGAGGCAGGGAGGCCGAGGCAGAGGGTGGAAAGACAGAGAGAGGGAGAAAGGGACACAGCCTCTGTGGACAAGGGGGACAGAGAGGGCTGACCCAGGGTTGTGCAGCGGGGCCTTGGGGTGGGGGAGGGGAGGCTGGCCACAGGGAAGGGCCAGGCTTGCCGGGCTCCCCAGCCCCTGCCCAGTGCCTGGTACGGATGGGCTCTCGTGACTGAATGAATGTACCAGCCTTGGTGGCTGCCTCCTAAATGCCAGGCTTTTTCCCATCCACGAACTCACATAACCTCCCAATACACCTGTAAGGGTGACATCATTATTCCCACTTCACAGATAAGGAAGCGGAGGCTCAGAGGGGCCCATGTCTGGCCTGAGATCACATAGCTGGGCAGAAGAGGAGCCCAAGGACAGCTCTGGCTCTAGGCACCGTGCTCAGGGTTCAGACTCTGCCTCACACCAGAGGTGGGTGCAGCCTCCTCAGCCCCCAGCAGCTAGGCACGGAGAAGACAGATGACAGGGGACCTGCAGAGCAGCGTAGCAGGTGGAAGACGGAGCAGGGGCACTGTGGGAGGCAGGATGTCTTTCGGCAGCAACAGAAAACCAGTACAGGCCTGGGACCTGGAGGCGAGGGCGCCGCTGTAGCAAAAGCCTGGAAGTGCGCAGGAGGCCTTGGCCATGACCAGTGAGCAGAGGCTAAAACAATCTGGAGACGCATGATAGAAAAGGCCTAGGGTGCCTGCAAAGGCTTGGGGTAGAAACATGGCTGTCGAGTAGACGCTTCTAGCTCTCCTCAACCCTCACTGGCAGAGGAGGGGGGTCGGAGGCCTGGCAGAGGAGGGAGGTGTGAAGGTCTCAGTGGCGGAGAGATTTCAGGGCTGAGTGCAGAGATGGACAACACCCGGAGAACTGAGACGAAGAATCGGGTTTGAATAGGGGGGTTCACATGGGCAAGGAAGTATTTATTACACTGTGATGGGGGAGCCACAATGAGAGACAGACGGTGAACCAGGGGCCTGAAAAAAATCAGTGGTGATGATGATGGTGGAGATGGTGAGGATGCTGTTAGCAATGCTACTGCTGCCGGTGGCAGTAAAGATACGGAGGATGAGGCCGGTAATGGTGGTGAGGAGGGCGACTGTGATCACGGTGGTTGTGGCGGCGGTGGTGGTGATGGTGATGATGATAAATAAGCCCCTGGCGCATGGTAGGTGTTCAGCAAACAACAAGGAAGTGAGTGCACGTTAGTTTCTTCCTGCTCCTAGGACAGCAACATGCCCTAAGCTGCCTTCGACATGCCTTGTAAAAGACATCCCCACCACGTAACGCGGCCACACACAGACAAGACACTTGGCAGGCGCCGGGCCACCCCCTCACATTCATACCAGAGGACTATCGTGTCACAGGCCCACAGGACACAGCTCAGAAACACGCAGGAGTCACGGTGCCTGCAGGGACGTGCACACGACACGTAACGTAGTGTGCTCACGGGCCTGGCGACCACCTCCTGAGGCTCACTCCTCGCAGTGGCGGGGGCCCGGCGTTGTCAGGGTGCCAGACATCTGCGCTGCTTCGGTGGCCGCCAGGGGCCAGGAGGCAATATTGTGGGAGTCCTTATGAATCCTTACACATCGCCGAGTGCTTTGAAACTCTCATTTTCCTGTAATGCTCAAATTAAGCAACTGTTTGGAGTTGAGCAGACGCCAGGGGACCAGGCGGATGCGGTCGGGGAGGGGACAAGCCTGTTAAGCACGGTGGGGCCTGGGGGCTGCAGGCAGCCTGTGGCCTCTAGAACAGCAGTTGGTTCATCCGTTCATTTGGGCAATAAACATGGGTAAAACAGCTCCTGGCAGTGCTTGCCCAAAGGAGGTGCCTGGCTTGAATGCCCCAGACACTCTGAATCAGTAGTGCTTATTAATAAGCACCTACTGTATGTAAGGTGGTGAGTTTCGTGATGTGTAAGCAAGACCTTGTTCAATCCTCATGCAGCCTTGGGAGGGATGAACCCATTTTGCAGAGAGGGAAGCTGAGGCTCAGAGAGAGGACATGTGCCCAGATTACTGTGGTGGAGACTGGACTCCAGAGACCAAGAGCCTCCCATTCATTCACCACCACCGTCACCTGGCTTGGCACAGCTGTCTCAGACTGCAGTGGTGTCAGGGGCAGCTTGGATTCCTGGGATGGGTCCCACAAGCTTGCAATAGAATTCTCCCTTTACACAGCCGGTGTTTTTCTGAGCCCTGGACCACCCACTCTGAGCATTATTGTAGGAGAAGCCAGGAAACTCCAGTCTGAGCTCAAATGCTTGCCTCAGACCAGTCCACGCCACTGACCCTGGACACATTCACACACATCTTAGAGTTCCAAAGACCTGGCTCCCTTGGTCCTCAGCCCCCTGTGAGGAGGGCAGGTTCAGCATCCTCAACCCCTGCCATAACTGAAGCTCAGAGACTGATGGTGTGTGGCCAAGCTCACCAGCCTGGAGTCGGCCCAGCAGGACTGATCCTGGCTGTGGGCACTTAGGCAAGAAGCTCCCCTCTCTGAGCATGGTTTTCTCATTTGTAAAATAGGACAACTAAATCTGAAGAAGATGATATTCAACAAGGGCTTACCCCAGGACCTGGTCACAAGAAATCATCATGGGGTCACTAGTGGCTGCTATTTCTCTTCTTACTATCATCATAGAAAATTTCCCAGAGGTTTCCTACAAATCAGCATCAAGAGAGATATTCTCATCCAGCTCAGATTGAGGCCAAGAAAGACCCAGCGAAAGATGTTTGGTAATTTGGGCAAAATGTGCTCCAGTAATGAAGAAGTGCTCTGAACTGAGCACATGAGGACAATGTGGGTCTCACAGCTCTAACAGCTTGGCCTCCACCCTAACTCTGCCGTGCTGAACACCCAGGCTGCCGGAAAGACACAATACAGACTGGAACAGCCTTTTAGGGGAGATTTGGGTTTCTCAAAAATTTTAATGCAAATACCCCCTGTATTAGTCCATTTTTATACTGCTAAAAAGAACTGCCAAAGACTGGGTAATTTATAAAGGAAAGAGGTTTAATTGACTCACAGTTCCACATGGCTGAGAAAGCCTTAGGAAACTTACAGTCATAGCGGATGGTGAAAGGGCAGCAAGCACCTTCTTCACAAGACAGCAGGAGAGAATGTATGTGAAGGAGGAATTGTCAAACACTTGTAAAACCATCAGGTCTCGTGAGAACGCACTCACGATGATGAAAACAGCATGAGGGAAACAGCCGCCATGATTCAATCACCTCCCACCGAGTTTCTCCCTTGACATATGGGGATTCTGGGGATTACAATTCAAGGTGAGATTTGGGTGGGAACACAGCCCAACCATATCACTCCCTGACTGAGTCACCCCATTTTTACAAATTTGTCCTTTAGAAATTTTCAGATGTGTCCTCAGTGATTGATGTTCAAGATATTTATGAAGTACTGTGGGTCAGAGCAATAAGCTGTCAACATAAATGTCCACCAGTGGGAGATTAGTGACATGAGGACACATCTCTACCACAGAGCACCTCAAAGCCAATACTAAAGACTATAGTAAGTGTCTGGGTAGAAACATGGAAAGAGGGCTGGGCACAGTGGTTCGTGCCTGTAATCCCAGCACTTTAGGAGGCTGAGGGTGAGTGGATTGCCTGAGGTCAGGAGCTCGAGACGAGTCTGGCCAAATGGTGAAAAATTTAGCTGGGTATGGTGGCGTGTGCCTGTAATTCCAGGTACTTGGGAGGCTAAGGTAGGGAATTGCTTGAACCAGGGAGGTGGAGGTTGCAGTGAGCCAAGATCACGTCACTGCACTCCAGCCTGGGTGACCAAGTGAGACTCCATCACAAAAAAAAAAAAAAGAAACATGAAAAGACATTCAGGATGTATTTCTTTAAAAAAAAAAAAAGAGGTTGAAAACAGAATGTATAAAATAGTGACGTGTGTGTGTGTGTCATATATATGATTGTGTATGTATAATGGAAGGTAAGAAAGTTAGGAGGGACTTCTTGTTTCTGGTCCAGCATGTAAGAAGCATAGAAGTTGTCATTCCATCCTCACAACAAGAAAATGCTGAACAAACTGAAAAATCTGCAACTCTTCTTAGATTTGCCAGAGAAGTGAGGTCGCAAAACAAACAGCTGCTCCAAAATTAGAGACAGACAGGGCAGACTCAGAGAATCACAACTTACTGCAGCAGGAACCCATGGAGTCCTACACATTATTTTCTTCTTCTTTTTTTTTTTTTTTTTTTTTTGGAATATTGCTCTGTCACACAGGCTGGAGTGCAGTGGCATGACCTTGGCTCATTGCAACCTCTGCCTCCTGGGTTCAAGCAATTCTCCTGCATCTGCCTCCTGAGTAGCTGGGATTACAGGTACCTACCATCACACCCAGCTAATTTTTGTCTTTTTAGTAGAGACGGGGTTTCACCATGTTGGCTAGGCTGGTCTACCTGCCTTGCCCTCTCAAAGTGCTGGAATTGCCAGTGTGAGCCACTGCACTAGGCCACACCCCAGTTGTTGATGGGAGAAATGTCTTATAATCTGCCAGCCTTGGCCTCCCAAAGTGCACAGGTCTCAGGTGGATCACTTGATGGCCAGAGTTCAAGACCAGCCTTGCCAAAGTGGTGAAACTCCATCTCTATTAGAAATACAAAAATTAGCTGGGTGTGGTGGCACTTACCTATAGTCCCAGCTACTCAGGAGGCTGAGGCAGGAGAATCACTTGAGCCTGGGAAGCAGAGGTTGCAGTGAGCAGAGATCGCAGTGAGCAGAGATCACGCCACTACACTCCAGCCTGGGTAACAGTGAGACTCCAACTCAAAAAAAAAAAAATCAAAAAACCTCTAGAAAGACTAAGAAATAAGGAGAGAAGACACAAATTGCTAATAAAAAGGGGAAGAAAGAAGACATCGCTATAGATCCCATGGATACTAAAAGAACAGAGAAATGCTACAAACAAATCTTTCCACACAAATTTGATAATCTAGATGAAATAAACCAATTTCTTGAAAAATAAAATCTACCAAAATTCACACAAGAAGGAATAGACAATCAGCATAGGTCTATATCTATTAAGGAAATTGAATCAACAATTAATAACCTTCCAAAACAGAAAGCAGATGGGAAATGCTACCAAATATTAAGGAAATTATGCCAATTCCCTACAATCTTTTTCAGAAGAAAGAAGTACAGTAGCTAAATTCTAACTTCTTCTATGAGGCCAGTATTATCCTAGTATCAAAACCAAAGGCATTACAAGAAAAGAAAACTACAGAAAAATATTTCTCATGAATGTAGATGCAAAAATCTTCAAAAAATATTAGAAAATTGGAACCAACAATGTACAAAAATAATTATGCACTACCACCAAGTGGGAATTTTCCCAGGTATGCAATGCTGGTTCTACATTTGAAAATCAATTACTGTAATCTACTACATCAACAGACTAAAAAAAAATCATGTGATAGCCTCAGTAGATGCAGAAAAAGCATCTGACAAAGTCCAACAGCCATTTATGATTAAGACAAAACAAAACACCCCTCAGTAAACAGAAATCGAGGAGAGCTTCATCAGTTTGATAAAGAATATCTACAAAAAACCTACAACTAACATCATACTTAGTGATGAGAAACTAGAAGCTCCCCAACTAAGATCAAAAACAAAACAATGATATCTTCTCTCACCATTATTTTTTAATATCGTACTGAAAATACTAGCTAATGCAATAAGATAAGAAAAGGAAATAAAACACATTGAAATTGGGAAGGAAGAAATAAAACTGTCTTTGCAGATAACGTAATTATCTAGGTAGAAAATCTGAGTGAACAAAAACAACTAAAGGAACTAATAAGTGATTATGGCAAGGCTGCAGTATACAAGATTAATATTTAGAAGCCAATTGTTTTGCTATATATTGGCAATGAATAAGTGGAATGTAAAATAAAAAACATTACCATTTATATTAGCACTCAAAAATACTTAGGTATAAATATAACAAAATGTGTACAAGAGCTATCTATGAAAGGAAAACTACAAAACTCTGTCAAAGAATAACAAAGAAGAGCAAAATAAATGGAGAGATAGTTCATGCTCATGAATAGGAAGAGCCAATATTGTCTAGATGTCAGTTCTTCCCAACTTGATTTATAGATTCAACACAACCTAGTCAAAATCCCAGCAAGTTATTTTATAGACATAGACAAATTGATTCTAAAATTTATATGGAAAGGTAAAAGACCCAGAATAATTGGCTCATATTGAAGGAGAAGAACAAAGTCAGAGGAGTGACCTCCCAAACTTCAAGGCTTACTGTAAAGCTACAGTAATTAAGATAGTGTGGGCCGGGTGCAGTGGCTCAAGCCTGTAATCCCAGCACTTTGGGAGGCCGAGGCGGGTGGATCACGAGGTCAAGGGATCAAGACCATCCTGGTCAACATGGTGAAACCCCATCTCTACTAAAAATACAAAAAAAATTAGCTGGGCATGGTGGCATGTGCCTGTAATCCCAGCTACTCAGGAGGCTGAGGCAGGAGAATTGCGTGAACACAGGAGGCGGAGGTTGTGGTGAGCCAAGATCATGCCATTGCACTCCAGCCTGGGTAACAAGAGTGAAACTCCGTCTCAAAAAAAAAAAAAAAAAAAAAAAAAAAAAAAGATAGTGTGGTATTGGTGAAAGAACAGAAAAATAGATCAGTGGAACAGAATAGAGAGCCCAGAAACAGACCCACATAAGCATAGTAAGCTGATCTTTGACAGAAGACCTAAGGCTATGTGAAACAAAGATAGTCTTTTCAAGAATAGTGCTGGAATAACTGGTCATCCATGTAGAAAAATAAGATGTAGGCACAAAGCTAACATCCTTCCCAAAAATTAACTCGAAATGGATTGTAGACTCCGTAAAGTATATGGTACAAAACTTATTAAACTCCTAGAAATAAATAAGAGAAAACCTAGATGACATTGATTATAGTGATAAATTTTTAGATCCATGAAATAGAGAACTGATAAGCTGGACTTTATTAAAATTTAAAACTTCTGGTCTCCAAAAGACAATGTCAAGAAAATAAGAAGACAAGCCATAGACTCAAAGAGAAAATATTTGCAAAAGACACATCTGATAAAGGACTGTTATCCAGAATATACAATGAATTAAAACTCATCAAAAACAATCCAAACAACCCAATTTTAAAATGGGCAAGGCTGGGCATGGTGGCTCACTTCCTGTAATCCTAGCACTTTGGGAGGCTAAGGGAGGTGTATCCCTTGAACTCAGGAGTTTGAGACAAGCCTGGTCAAAATAGAGAAACATTATCTCTACAAAAAAATACAAAAATTGACCAGGCATGGTGGTGCATGCCTGTAGTCCCAAGCTACTCAGGAGGCTGAAGTGGGAGGATCACTTGAGCGTATGAGGCAGAGGTTGCAGTGAGCCAAGACTGGGCCGCTGCACTCCAGCCTGGATGACAGAGTGAGACTCTGTCTCAAAAAAAAAAAAAAAAAAAAAAAAAAGGCAAAAGAGTTGGACACTTTACTAAAGAAGATGTACAGGTGGCAAATAAATTAGCAAATGAAAAGAACATCATATGTCACTAGAGAATTGAAAATTAAAACAACAATGTGATACCACAACACACCTGATAGAATAGCCAAAATCCCAAACACTGACAATGCCAAATGCTGGAGAGGACGTGGAGCAACAGGAACTCAAATTCATTGTTGGAGGAAATGCAAAATGCTACAGTGACTTTGGAAGACAGTTTGGCAGTTTTTTATAAAACTAAACATATTCTTACCATACAACCCAGCACTTACACTCTTTGATATTTACCTATACAAACTGAAAACTTACATCCACACAAAAATCTCACACAAATGTGTATGGTCGCTTTATTTATAACTGCCAAAACTTGGAAGCTACCAAGATACCCTTCAGTAGATGAGTAAATAAACTGTAACACATCCAGACAATGGACAATGGAAGATCAACACTAAAAAGGAATGTGCCAGCAAGCTATGAAAAGACATGTAGAAAAACTAACATGCATGTCACTAAGTGAAAGGAGCCAGTCTGAAAAGGCTACACACTATCTGAGTCCAACTACATCAAGTCTAGAAAAGATAAAGCTATGGGGACAATAAAAGTATCAGTGGTTGGCAGGGGTTGGGGGGAGGGAGAGAGAAATGGCAGACTGCAGAGGATTTCTGGGGCATTAAAACCATTCTGTGTGATGCTACAATGTTGGATACATGTCATCATACATTTGTCAAAATTCATAGACTGTAGACCACCAAAGCAAACCCTAATGTAAACTCCGGATTTTGGATAATACTGATTTGTCGATGTAGTTTCATTGATTGTAACAAAAGTACCTCTGTGGTGGGGGATGTTGATAATTGTGGAGGTTGTTGAGGGGAGGGGCAGACAGGACTGTGTAGAAAATCTCTGTACTTTCCACTCAGTACTGCTGTGAAAAAATCAAGTTTATTAATTAACAACAAAAAAAAGAAAGGAAGGGAGGGAAGGGAAGGAGGGAGGAAGGAAAGGGGGGAGGAAGGAGAGTGAGGGAGGGAAGAATAAAGGAACAGAGGGAGGAAGGAGACAGGGAGCAGGGAAGCAGAAAGGGAGGGTTGTCTGACTTCACAGCCCAAGAGAGAGAAGCTTGCTTCTGAGAGGGTGGTGCCACACTTTGGATGGGACTCCATGTTGAGAAAGGCCAGGTCCCTTGACATGGCCCAAATAGAGAAAGTTTAGAGAAAGAGAAATTTGGAGTTTTAATATGGAGGGGCCTGGTACCAGGGAGTAAGGAGCCTGAGGATTTTGATGGATAAAATTATAAAATTTTATTGTAAGACATTTTAAAAGATATAAATAAATGAAGATAGATATCTGGTTCATGGATTAAAAGACTCAATATTTTAAAGATGTCAGTTTCCCTCACTTCATCTATTTATTCAATGTGATCTCAATTAAAATTCCAACAGATTTCTAAAAATGAGATTTGACAAGCTGATTCTAAAATTTAGACAGAAATGCAAAGGGCTAAGAATGGCCAACATATTCTTTTTTTTTTTTTTTTTTTTTTTTTTTTTTGAGACGGAGTTTCGCTCTTGTTACCCAGGCTGGAGTGCAATGGCACGATCTCGGCTCACCGCAACCTCCGCCTCCTGGGTTCAGGCAATTCTCCTGCCTCAGCCTCCTGAGTAGCTGGGATTACAGGCACGCACCACCATGCCCAGCTAATTTTTTGTATATTTAGTAGAGACGGGGTTTCACCATGTTGACCAGGATGGTCTCGATCTCTTGACCTCGTGATCCACCTGCCTCGGTCTCCCAAAGTGCTGGGATTACAGGCGTGAGCCACCGTGCCCGGCCGAATGGCCAACATATTCTTGAAGAAAAAATGAGAGAGCTTGCTCTACCAGGTATCAAGACTAATTATAAAACTCTGGGAGTGAAGCCAGTGTTACTCTACTGTCTCAGAAATAGACACACAGTTCAACAGCCAGGACAGCCCAGGAGCAGATCAACACATTGAGGTACTTGATGCATGACGGAGTTGCTACTGCAGACCAGTGGGGAAAAGATGAACCTTCCAATGAATTGTGTGAGATAATCAGACCCCTACCTCAAACCATATGCAAAAAGGAGTAACCACAAAGCAATTTTTAAAAAGTTGTTTATTTTATTTTATCTTGTTTTGTTTTGTTGTTTTCAGACAGAGTCTTGCTCTGTTGCCCCCAGGCTGGAATGAATTAGTGTGGTCTTGGCTTACTGCAACCTCTGCCTCCTGGGTTCAAGTGATTCTCCTGTCTCAGCCTCCCGAGTAGCTGGGATTACAAGTGCCTGCCACCATGCCTGGCTAATTTTTGCATTTTTAGTAGAGCTGAGCTTTTACCATGTTGGCCAGGATGTTCTCAAACTCCTGACCTCAGGCAAACCACCCACCTTTGACTCCCAAAGTGCTGGGACTACAGTCATGAGCCACCATGCCCAGCCAAAACTGCTTTCTTTAAAATTAAGTACTCTACTATTCATTAAAATGGGTAAATGACACATTGGCCAGGCACAGTGGCTCAATACCTGTAATCCCAGCACTTTGAGAGGCCAAGGTGGGCAGATCACTTGAGGCCAGGAGTTTGACACCAGCCTGGCCAACATGGCAAAAAAACCACCTCTACTAAAAATACAAAAATTGGTAGAGAGAGATCCAAGATGGCTGATCACTAGCAGCTCGGGATTGTAGCTCCCAGTGAAAACGCAAAGAACGAGAGGACGCCACACCTTCACATGAATTCTTCTTGCTCATGCACCAGGAGATTCCCAGCGGAGGAGCCCCTTGGGTCGCCAGCGCGACTCTTGTGACCAGCGAGGTGGTTTTGCCGGCGCCTCGGAGCGTCGGTTCTTGGTGCAGAGTCAGAAAAGCACCATCAATTTTAACGCCGCTGATTTAGTCGGTGCAGTGGGTTGCTCAGATTTCGGCACTGAGAATCAATAAGTTGGACGTCCACTCAGAAACCCAATTACAAAGACAGTAATTATAAAGACCACAGATGGATAAATCTACAACAAAGGGAAGAAAACAGTCAAAAAAGGCTGAGAATACCCAAGATCAGAACGCCTCTCCCTCAGCAGGGGATCCCAGTTCCTCATCAGCAACGAAACAAGGCTTGATGGAGAACGAGTGTGTTTCAATTACAGAAGCAGGCTTCAAAATGTGGATAATAAGAAACTTGTGTGAATTAAAAGAACTTGTTCTAACACAATCTAAAGAAACTAAGAACTTTGAAAAAAGGTTTGACGAAATGTTAACAAGAATACACAATTTAGAGAGGAAAATAAGTGAATTGATGAAGCTGAAAAACACAATACGAGAACTACGTGTAGTATGCACAAGTTTTAACGGCCAAATTGATCAAGCAGAAGAAAGGATATCAGAGGTCGAAGACCAACTCAATGAAATAAAACTAGAAGACAAGATTAGAGAAAAAAGGATAAAAAGGAACGAGCAAAGTCTCCAAGAAATATGGGACTATGTGAAAAGACCTAATCTACGCTTGATAGGTGTACCTGAATGTGACGAAGAGAATGAATCCAAGCTGGAAAATACGCTTCAGGATATTATTCAGGAAAATTTTCCCAACTTAGTAAGGCAGGATAATATTCAACTCCAGGTAATACAGAGAACACCATAGAGACATTCCTCAAGAAGAGCAACTCCAAGGCACATAATCATCAGATTCGCCAGGGTTGAAACGAAGGAGAAAATACTAAGGGCAGCCAGAGAGAAAGGTCAGGTTACCCACAAAGGGAAGCCTATCAGACTCACAGCAGATCTCTCAGCAGAAACCCTACAAGCCAGAAGAGAGTGGGGACCAATATTCAACATCCTTTAAGAAAAGAACTTTCAACCAAGAATTTCACATCCAGCCAAACTAAGCTTCATAAGTGAAGGAAAAATAAAGTTTTTTGTGAACAAGCAAGCACTCAGAGATTTCATCACCACCAGGCCTGCTTTACAAGAGCTTCTGAAAGAAGCACTACACACAGAAAGGAACAAATAGTATCAGCCTTTCTAAAAAATGCCAAAAAGTAAAGAGCATCAATATAATGAAGAATTTACATCAACTAATGGGCAAAATAGCCAGCTAATATTAAATGGCAGTATTAAACTCACATATATCATTATTAATTCTAAATTTAAATTGACTAAATTCCCCAATTCAAAGACAGACAGGCAATTTGGACAAAAAACTAAAACCCATCAGTATGCTGCATCCAGACCCATCTCACATTCAAGGATACACAAAGACTCAAAACAAGGGATGGAGAAAGATTTACCAACCAAACAGAGAGCAAAAATAAATAAATAAAAAGCAGAAGTTACAATTTTTGCCTCTGATAAAATAGTCTTTAAAGCAACAAAGATCAAAAGAAGCAAAGAAGGACATTATATAACGATAAAAGAATCAACGCAACAACAAGAAGAGCTAAAGATCCTAAATATATACGCACCCAATACAGGAATACTCAGACATACAAGACTTATAAAGAGACTTAGACTCCCACATAATAATAGTGAGAGACTTCAACATTAATATTAGACAGATCAATGCGACAGAAAATTAACAACGATATCCAGGATTTGAATTCAGATCTGGAACAAGTAAACGTAATTAACATTTATAGAACTCTCCACTTTACACAAAATATACACTCTTATCAGCACCACATCATATCAACTTAGAAGTTTAAACGAAATGTTGGTTGGCTCCTTGTTTGTTATTCTCTTCCCTCATTTTCTTTCATGTCTCCATTATTAAGGACAATTACAGGCATGCCCATATTTAGACTGCATTCTAGCCCGGGCAACAAAGCAATACCCCCATCCTCTCTCCCTCTTCCTCTTTCTCTTTCTTCCGCTTCTTTATTCTTTTCCTTATTACTCTTTTTTTCAAAAAAAAAAAAAAAAATACAAAAATTAGCTGGGCGTGGTGGCGCATGCCTGTAATCCCATCTACTCAGGAGACTGAGGCATGAGAATCACTTGCACCCGGGAAGCAGAGGTTGCAGTGAGCTGAGATCGCATCAGTGTGCTCCAGCCTGGGCGACAGATCAAAACTCTGTCTCAAAAAAAAATTAACAAACAAATAAATAAATTTTTACAAATCAATAAGAAAAAGACAAACGATGTAAGAAAAAAATGGGTAAATGGCTCCAACATGCACTTAACAGAAGAGAAAATGCAAATAATTAATCAACATGAAAAGATGCTCAACCTCTTTAATCATAAAAATTCAAATTACGATCACATTGATATATTATTACCTAACTACCAGCTGGGAGGAAAATTGAAAATGCCAAATGTTGACAAGTATGTCAACATTTGTCTCTCCCCCAGTGTCTCCCACCCCAGGCGGTGCGGGTTCTCCTGCAGAAGTTTACACCGGTACAACCACTTTGGAGAACAATTTGGCGTTCCTTAGTAAGGTTGAAGAGGGGTGCGTACTCCAGGCCAGCAATTCCATTCTAGAGAAAGGCTTGCAGGTGTGTGTGTGAGGAGGCGCTGGGCAGCAATATTCTTGTGGGGGTGCTGGTGACTTTCCTGGGCTTCTACTTCCCCCGGGGCCATGTCCAAGTCCCGTTCCTTAAGACTCCCCCAGACCCCTTCTTCCCCACAGACCTTGGGACAACACAACCCCCACTGGCCTATTTTGCAAATTGTCTTTCTGGGCCTGGCTTGTTTAGAGAGAGCGTGGACCCCAGACCTAGACCCAAAGGTAAGCTTCTTACGGACTCTGAGACCTTGCTTGCAAACCTCTTCCCTCTCAGGCCTCTGCTGCCTGCACTGTAAAATGGGTTCATGGTGGTACACGTTTCATAGGCGTTTGGGAGGCTGCAGTAAGTTGGGATCAGCAGCGGCTGGGCAGGGTGTGAGCTGTCGGCGCGAAGGGTACCCCACAGACGGAAGTTCCTCCCTGTCCTCAAGGACACACCCCTCCCTCCTGACTCCATTTCCTACAGCGTTTTTTGCTCACCTCAGTCCTGACCTCCCAGGTTCAAGCTGTCCTCCCACCTCAGCCTTCTGAGTATTTGGGAATACAGGCAGGCACCACTATTCCTATTAATTTTTGTATGTTTTGGAAACATGGGGTTTTACCATGTTGCTCAGGCTGGTCTCAAACTCCTGGCTCAAGAGATCCTCCTGCCTCGCCCTCCCAAAGTGTTGGTATTACAGACGTGAGGCCCCGTGCCCAGCTTTGGCTGTGCCTTTCTTCTCCTGCTCTAATTCAACTCATGTTTTCAGAAGCTCTTCTTCACCTCCAGCCCATAAAGATCTCGCTCTTTCCTATGCTTCCAGTCTATCCACTCATCAACAATTATTTCCCAAGAGCTCACCGGATAAAAGGCATCATTTAAGGTGTTTCAAGGGACTTTAGGGAACTCAAGAGCCCCTGAGGTCCTGATGGAGAGGTGGCTCCAGAAGCTGTGTGGAAGAAGGGTAAGGAGATCCTGCTGTCACCCACTCATCCTCAGTAACCAGCACAGCTTGGCACATAGTAGGTGCTCAATAAATAATGCTTGAACATTGAACCCAAAAACCGAGATGCATTCAGATTGCACACACTGAAGCAGCTAGGGTGATGCGTGTGTGTGTTTCTGCAGACGCCCACTCAGGAGCACACACAAGTGTGCATGTGAGCATCAATGCACCCAAGCCACCTGCACACAGAGACAGCCCCGATGCAGAGACCCACTCCAGCCGGCAACTCAGCCGCACGAACGCTGCTTCCTGCACAAAGCTCATTTATTTTGATTTATGAATATTACAAAAATAAACCTGAGCATCTTCCTGGGGATTCTGTGATTCTGACACTGGTCCCTACGATATTGCTTTTTGTTCCTGGTTACCTGAAATTAGCAGAGTAATTCGGAATCTGCATCTTTATTTAAAAGAAAAAACTGTAGATGCAGAATTATAAAAATTTAATATGCTCCCAGGAAAATGAAAAATGAGAGGTTGTGATCTCGTCTAACACTTTCAAATGTGTTTATTAATTCATGTTTTAAATCATAAGTTTCATTCGGTGAGAGCCATGCACAGCAATAAGCCCGTTTTAAAATATTAATGAATAAACAATATTTCTCTATTGAAATATAACATGCTTCTTTGAACAATGGACCACCAGTAATAAATCAAAACCAGGAGAAAATTGCATTTCATATTTAATACAAGTTGAACTCTGCCTTTTTATAAATGATATCTTTTTTGTTTAATTGGCGTCGGTTCAGATCTAGCAGATTGCTAATAAAATTCTGGATTTCCATATTTAATGATGCGTACACTTTCTGCTGAAATTTTACCAGGAAAAAAGACTCAGCCTTTTATTATCTCCTGAGATGGCGGTGAGAGGTGAGGCCTCGGCCTCAGGCCAGGCTTGAGGGCTGGGGGCGGCAGGCCGGAGTGGGTGGGCTGAAGAAGCCGTGCCACCCCCAGGACCCTCACTCAGCCGTTGACATGCCCTGGCAACCCTGCAACTGACCAGAATTAATCAGGCCAGCCAGAGGGGCTGGAGACCGGGCATCCCCTTCTGACCTGGGGCACAGTGTATAGCAATAACAATGATGAGAAAACTCACCCCATCCCGAGCTGGGCGTCATTCCATGTGGCCGCTCACTCAATCTTGGCAACAGCCCTACGAGCTAGGTGAGAACAAAGTCCTCATTTTACAGATGAGAAAACTGAGGCTGCAGAGAGGAATGCCATGGCCAAGGTCGCCCACGGCAGATGAGTGGCAGAACTTGGCCTGATTCTGTGCTCAGGTTCTTCCTGCTACTTGGGAGAAGATGCATCCACCAAGACCTGGGTTTTATCCACAGTGGGTGACCTGGGACTTGCGAGAGCCACATGGCATCTGCGCAAGCTGGAATAAGAGCAGCTAGCCTCAGCTCTACTATCTGCAGGGCATGGTTCTAAGGGCTCTATCTGGACCAACCTGTGTGAGCTACCCTGCAATGCCAGGAGGCAGGTGTGTGACAGAGAAGGAGACTGAGGCACAGGGAGGTTACATGACTCGCCCAAGGACACACAGCTGGTAGGAGGCAGAGCCTGGATTCAACCCTGGCTAGTTTCACTCGAGAGCTCATATTCATGAGCACTAAGCCACGGTGCTTCTTAGCTGTGAGGCCACACTGCCCTGACATCTGTTCTTGGTCTCTGTGATGGGGCTGTACCCACCTGGCAGTACATTTGATGGGGCCCAGATGATGGAAGCGGGCCCCCTGCACATGGCTGAGTCTGCCACAGACAGGTCATTGGGCTGGTAGTGGTCGTGCTGGTTGTCCATGGCTGGGTTGCCGGACTCAGCAGGGACCAGTTGCAGGCCTCCTGTTGGCCAGAAGCATCTGTGGACACAGCAGCCTTCCTGAGGGTATCTCTGGGATCCTCAGCTGCTGGGGAGAGGCAACAATGGCTCTGATGGGGTGTTGGGGGGAGACTGGCATTCTTCCCCTTCTCCACTCTGCCCTCACCTAAGGCTCATAGCGAGCCTGCAGACCCAGCGTGATGAGAGAGACACTGACAAGACAGTAAGGCGCTAAGGAATAAGAATGTGAGTTGACTAGGCGCGGTGGCTCACACCTGTAATCCCAGCACTTTTGGAGGCTGAGGTAGGTGGATCACCTGAGGTCAGGAGTTCGAGACCAGCCTGGCTAACGTGGTGAAACCCTGTCTCTACTAAAAATACAAAAAAAAAATTAGCCACACGTGGTGGCATGAGCCTGTAATCCCAGCTACTCAGGAGGCTGAGGCAGGAGAACCCCTTGAACCTGGGAGGTAGAGCAGCAACAAAAAAAAAAACTCCATCTCAAAAAAAAAAAAAAAAAAAAGAAAGAAAGAAAGAAAAGAAAAAGAATGTGAGTTTAGGCTTCAGATTGACATTCTGGCTCTGTGTATTTGGCCAAGTGGCTCCAGTCTCCTCATCTGTGAAATGGAGATGATAATTACGCCTTCCATGGGAAGTCACCATGGGCATTTCAAGAGAGGGTCTGGGACCAGCTACAGAGCCAGCATCTCCTGCCTCCTGCCTCTCTAGCTTCCCTGGCACACCCTTCCCTGTGCCCCCTGCTTCCTCCCTGCCCCTCCACCCCCTGGCTCCTCACTTTCCCAATCCTGTAGCGCCTCTGCTGGGATATCCAGTAGGGATAAAAACTGCTGCACAAGGGGATTGCAAGGATGGGCTCTGCCAGAGGGCACAGGGATCTGGGCTTGGCCTTGAAGGACAGGCAGTCACTGGGGGAGAGGGTACAGAAGAATGTTCCGAGAACAGGGAGCAAGGGGACAGGCTCCTTCCTTAAGTCTCTTGCCCAAGATTACACAGTTGGTAGGAGGTGAAGTCAGGATTCAAATCTACCTCTGGGCTGGGCGTGGTGGCTCACGCCTGTAATCCTAGCACTTTGGAAGGTCGAGCAGGTTGGATTGCCTGAGGTCAGAGGTTTGAGACAAGCCTGGCCAACATGATGAAACCCTATCTCTACTAAAAACACTAAAAAATTAACTATGTGTGGTGGCAAGCACCTGTAATCCCAGATACTCAGGAGGCTAAGGCTGGAGAGTCAATTGAATCTGGGAGGCAGAGATTGCAGTGAGCTGAGATCGTGCCACCGCACTTCAGCCTGGAAGACAAGAGCTAGACTCTCAAAAACAAAACAAAACAAAACAACACTTTGGGAAGCCGAGATGGGTGGATCACAAGGTCAGAAGATCGAGACCATCCTGGTCAACATGGTGAAATCCTGTCTCTACTAAAAATACAAAAATTAGCTGGGCATGGTGGCACGTGCCTGTAGTCCCAGCTGCTCAGGAGGCTGAGGCAGGAGAATTGCCTGAACCCAGCAGGCGGAGGTTGCGGTGAGCCGAGATCGCGCCATTGCACTCCAGCCTGGGTAACAAGAGCGAAACTCCGTCTCAAAAAAAAAAAAAAGCTGGGCTCCAGAACCTGGGGATGTTTAAACCCAGAGTGGGTTGCATGGCCGGGAAAGCTAAGGAGACTGCAGCCAGAGCTGAGCAGGGCAGAGCCTGGGAGTTGGGAATACACCCACAGGGGCACAGGGGCACACCCAAGCCCAGGCAGAATTCTACCCATGATAAAGTACATGTGGCAAATGTGCCCAGGCCTGCCCTTAGAACTTCAGCTGCCAGGGATTAAATCCATGCTGCTGGGCTCCAGAACCTTCACTGTGACAGCTGCCCTCCCAGGGAGGTGCTCTGTTTGTCCCCATTAGTGCCGCCAGGCCCAGCCCAGCCTAGGTGGAGAAAAGGGGGTCTTCCTCTTCCTCACTTCCAACCCCATGATCCATGGACACAGTACCACACACCCAGTCTGTGATGCATGCCACACACACACACACACACACACACACACACCTCATAGGACCCCCATATTCAGGTGGCCCAGTGAACTGAGGCATGTACGGGAGAGCCGCAAGCAGGGGTGATTTCCCTGGTCACCTCGCCCCAGACAGGACCTCATACTGCAGGCCTGATGGCCCAAGTTCACCAGAGCCTGTCTGACACTAGTGGCTGCCGAATGTGGCACATGGGGACTTCCCAGGGCAAACCCTAGCTCTGGACAGGTGGTGTTGTTTCTTCAAGCCCCACAGTCTCCATGGGAAGATAAGAGAATAGCACCCTGGTAAGGCTCCACAGGCATTAAATGAGACACTATGTGGGCAGTGCCTGGTGGGGGGAGGCCCTCCTTTCTTCAGGCACCAGCACGAATTTCACCCGACCTGGGAGACGCAGCCTGACAGTACTTCCTCACTTCTCTAGAAAGCCGTCCCCTCCCACCCCCACTTCTGCCCAGGGAATGGCACAAGGACATTGTTCAGTTTGCAGGCTACAGAAAAGCCCAAACCTGGTTTTCAAGGCCACCTGGTCCGACAGACTTAGAGACTCCCGCACCACCTGCGCACTCCTAGTGGAAGCCTTTTACCCATCCCCACGTCCCCACGGGCTCCACACGCTTGTGAACACACTCGGACTCTTAAGTAAGCACACGTTCTTGTGCATCAAGCGGAATGTGGACAGGCCCTTTGCCCGTGGCTGGGTATTTCCAGCAGTTTCCTGCTGTTCTCTTTGATCTTGTAATGGGTTTTGGGACTCTCACTTCTCCAGTCCTAGGGCTCAGAAGCCCACCAGGCTTTCCAATGCTCTAAGTGTTGGCTTCTTGAGCAAGAAGGGCTAGGCCGAGGAGGTCCGGTTTCACTCATCTCTGAGTCTAGCCTCTAACCCACTGCTTGATGCAGAAAATGTACCTGGTGGAAATCTATTAAAATCAACGACTGATTTCACCCAATTTGGAGACATAAGAACAGGGTTTCTTATGTCTCCAGACATAGCACAGTCCCCATGTCCGGAGAGCTTTACAAACCCCAAGGGGCACCAGAGGCTGGTCCAGAGGGTCTGCATGGTGGCCCAGTTTCCTCACCTATGAAGGAGGATGCTTCTACCCTCGCAGAGAGGTGGTGAGGAGTGAAGAAAGAAAACATGCACGTGCTTCCTAACAGCACATAGGAAAAGCACTGCTACTTTCATTTCAGCCTCCCTAGGATAAAGGAGATGCCCATAATTCCCTCAGGGCTTGCTAGTCAACGTGTGAATCTCCCGTAAGCCCTAGTGTGTGCTTCTCTCCACACCCTGGTCCAAGGTGAAACACAAGGTAGTTCTGCGGAAGTGTCTGCTTTGGGATGTTAAAGATGAATTTGGATGTGCATATGTATTATGTCCCCACAGTATATTTTTGCCAAACCACATAGCATAGATTGTTTTATTTACAAAGATGAGAAAGGCTGACCCACAAGCTAACTGAATCACGCAAATAACTATTTAGCCATGGGAGCAATTCCTACAGGCAGGCTGAGCACCAAGTGAGGGAGGACGGCTTTGGAGGGCAATCTGTTTTATAAAGTTTACCCTCACAGTGTAACTGCCTGGAGATTAACGGGAATGGTGGCCCTAGACCTTGTTTTGCCTGGCTCTACCAACTGAAAGAGTCAAACAGTTGTATTTATCATAGACAATTTGCTGCAACTAATTAACACTAATCTGATTTCCTGTGAGTCAGTTTCCTTGAGATATAGTAAACAGGCCAATTACCTGCCATTGACCTCTTTTATTGTAAAGATTTAGGTATTAGCGACAGATGTATATGTAAACATACGGAATTTCTAACAATTTGAAGAAAACACAATGTTAAAAGATTTTTAATTGGCCTTGCAAGATTAGGAATTCAGAGTTTAAACAGGTATGTTGGATACTGCAGGGATTCTGTGTTTTCAATGGCATCTGATGCTCATTCTTTCCAAACTTTTGTTCGTCTTTAACTGTAGTTAAAGAAGTTAAAGGTGAAGAAGTGAATGTGTGCCAGATGCAGTGGCTCACACCGGTAATCCCAACACTTTGGGAAGCCAAGGCAGGAGGATTGCTTGAGCCCAGAAGTTCGAGACCAGCCTGGACAACACAGTCAGTATCCATCTCTAAAAAACAAAGGAAAGTGAATTTAAAAAAATCTTTTCAATCAGGTGCAGTGGCTAACACCTGTAATCCCAGAGCTTTGGGAGGCCAAGGTAGGAGGACTGCTTGAGGCCAGGACTTTGAGACCAGCCTAGGCAACACAGCAAGCCCTGTCTCTACAAAAAAAGAAAAATTAGCCAGGCATGGTTGTATACACCTGTAGTACTAGCCACTCAGGAGGTTGGAGGAAGATTGTGCCCAGGAGCTTTAGGTTGCAGTGAGCCACATTCACACCACTATACTCTAGCCTGGGTGACAGAGTATACCCCCATCTCCAAAAGAAAAAAAAATCCATCTAATAAGTGCCAAAGGCATCATTAGGTCAGGCATGTAAGCTGAGGGCAGAGGCCTGGGTTCAAGGTGTGACCCCTTGCTGTCCTAGGTCTGTGACCTTGTGGTATTCACTTAAGTTTCCTGAGCTTCAGTTTCCTAATCTATGAAAATAGGGATAAAGTTTTCCCTGTGGTGTTACTGAGCACATCAGGATCAAGTGAGGACTCCTAACAAAGTCCAGTAGGTGGCATGGCGCCTGCACACTCCACAGCAGCTGTTCCTTCCCTCCCAGCCTCACCGTCATCTCAGAGTGGCCTCCGACAGGCAGCCAGTTACACTCCCAGCCCTGGAGCTGGGTGCACTTTCTCCTCTGCCTGTACTTGGCTGGCTCAAATAGTGAAGTAAGAAACTGCATCAACATTTAATCATGAAAGCAAAAAGTTTATTCATGTTTGAAACTACATATAACTACCACAAGGAAGACTTTTTCAATCCAGGGTGTAATCCAGTTAGAAAGGAACACGAAACGTTTTAATACATTAGGATCACCGCCACAAATTATTTTCATGACTCAATCAGTTTCAGAATCGCATACCATACAAAAAGAGAGAAAGGAGAGGGGGCCCCATTACACAGGGTGAAATATACAGTACTGAATACTGAAATCTTAATGCATCACAATTAGTCGCTGCTTTTTTTTTTTTTTTTGCATGAATTAGTAATAAGATGAAGAACATTCAAAATGTTTCTCAGTATTTACAACAGTTTTTCTGATCCTGTGTTGAATTAAGACCCAATGTTTCCACTTTCGGTTTTTTAAAAGTTGCAAACGCAACCCTGATTTTTCTTTTAAAAGATTACAATGTACATTACATTTTATGAAGGGAAACAAAGAGTTAATTACAAGATGCAAAAAGATAAGAAAGAGACAAACTACAGCGTGAGTATTGTTCAGAGGTAGTAAGTGAGCACTCTAAGCTACAGAACATGTTGAAATTCTATTGGTTTGTATGAGTTCGCATGAGGTAATAAAGCTGTGTTCTGATTGGTGGGATGTATAAATACTCTTTTGCTACACTATATACAACACTCCAGAGAGCAGGGCCTTCTGCGGATGCCCAGAGAACGTAGCAAACCTTGACAAGTCTGTGCAGCACCCAGTGCACACCGTAAAACCTCAGATGGATCGATCTCGTTTTCACCTCTATCAGCAGCAAGTATCTTCATCTCTCAGAACAATCTGGATCCATAATTTTATTACCGAGCAGACTCTGGGCACTGGTGCTTTCAGAGAGAGAAACGATGCTACCAGTCTCTGATCTAATTATAACGTAAGAGATCTGAACACAAATGTGGCGAGAAGATTCTTAAACACAACCATCGTTAACAGAGAGAGCCAAACAGCTCTTCATTCCAGCTCTATTAGTGATATGAAAGAAAGACAATCCGAGTCAGGAATGGAAATATGCAAGAAATTCAATTTAGGTGAGGTGAATTTTTGCATCTGCTTTAACGATTGAGGTTTAGCATATATTGTACTTTTTACCCTTAAGGCCAAGTAATTGGCAACTGTGAAACCATTAATGTAAAATATTGATAATAAATTATGATAAAATAGCTACAGGACTGTCAACAATGTTAAATCTTGGCCTAATTGGATAAAGTGCTTTTTTTTTTTTTTTTTTTTAACATTGTGTGTTTTTAAGTATAAATACAAATGATTATGATTCCTTAAAAAACAGATTTACCAAGTTCTCTAAGACAAGGTTTTACAGTAAAGCTGTAGATGGTGGGCTACAAAAACGCTTTCCTTTTCCTCCTATTGCTCTGAATGCACTTATCAAGGCATGTCAGCCCAGGGAAAAGTGTGGCCAGAGATTAGTTAGAGGTATCCGAGTGCACACTTCCTGGGCCTTCTGTAGGAGAAGTCACAGAAGATGGAGTTGTTGCGTCCTGCCAGCCTCCATTAGCCTGAAAGGAGAAACACAGTTCAATGGGTGCACGTCTACATATTAATTCTACTCCCCAATTTAAAACAACCGGATGACAATATGAGAGCAGAAATGCATTAGCAAAATGTATTTTCTAAACTCACTGTGGCAGGAGCTGGCAGCATGTGTTAAAGTGGGATTAAATGCATGTAAAACAAATCCATCTCATCAAGTAAAGACTTGGCAATAAATCAACATGCCGAAGAAGGGCTTCAGCGAGGCCCACAGTGGCATCAAGCTCGGCCTTTGATCTGCTGGTAAAACTAAAGTGACTCAAAAAGAAATCTCTTCAGAAGGGAGCAGTGCAGAAGCTCAATACAATGCCTTGGTGAAACCCTGGGCTCCATGAAGTCTAAACTTCACCCCAGCTTAATCATCATTTCCACAGAGAGGCAGTTGCCCACCCTTTTTCCATACATGCCTGACAGCTAGCTACTATAACCCTTGGAAAGTGAAGTCCAGAATTTCCCTCCAAATAGGATCTTCTAGAATGAAAATGCATGAGCTGTGGAGGAGCACACACTGTTCAAATCTGTATTCCAATTATCTGTGGCTGAGGCTCCTATTTGGGATGTTGCTCCCACCTTCCACATGCTGCTGGCCCTTCCTGCCTCAGACCTGCAGCAGCAATAACCATACTCAGAAACAAATTTGCCTTATGTCTTGGCCTATAGTGGCAATTGCTGAAATCAATGTCTGATCAGATTTCTGCTGTGGCAGACAGCTTGTCGCTGCATATTTTTATGTCAGTCAAGAAGAGGGAGGTGCTGGCCTCGTGAGTTGGGGAACACTGAGTGGAAGTGACGGGGCAGGCCTTTCTAGAGAGGAGGCGAGGGTGAGCTGGCTGACACCCTGAGCCTGCAGCACCAACCAACCTCTGCCTGTATGCTGCCCCAGACCCAGAACTCCCACACCAATGTCAAGGTGGGTCATAAGGTGCCCCTGCCTCCTTCACATCTATTTGCAACTTCTTCTAGGAGTCCATCCAAAATGCCCTCTTTAAGGCCTGGGCCGTCAGGCTGCTGGGAACTCTGTCTAGACTGCCTGCTCAGTCTGGATACAGCTCCTAGATGAGTATGTGCCAGCATTGTTTCTTCTCCTGTGATCACGGTTCCTGGAGAACTCCCTGTCTTCTGATTCACTGCAGAGTTCTGCATGCAAAGCACCTTTTTTACCTCTATGACCCAGGGAAAAGGAGGGAAAAACCTAACAACCCCACAGAGATGACCAGAGCCAAAGGGAAGAGGACTTTCCAAGCTTGAGGCATATCAAATTCAGGTTAGGAAAAACAAAAGGAAACAATATTTAATTAAAAAAAAAAAAAAAAAAAAAAAGCTATGGTGGTATTGTTTTAAAGCCTGTTGTGCCAGGTTGGCTAACAACATCCCCGTGTGTGTTTGGTAGACTCTCAGAAATCCTCTGCTTTATCTAAAAGGTAAGCTGTTTCCCCCCTCAGGTGTGAAAATCTACTTAGGAGAAGAAAAACTCTCACACAGATACAAGTCTAAAGATATTCCATCTGAAGTAAACATCATTCCTCTTTTATCCAAATTTATAAACAACAAATGTACAATATTTTTACCCAGCGTGGCAGCTGGAGGAGAGGTTGTCAGCAAGCATTCTTTTTTTTTCAAAATAAATTAATCCTTACTCTGGTGGTTTGAGATTATGCACTGTATTATACAACAGCGCCTTATCAAGCCTCATCAGTGAAGATGGAATTCATGTCTGTAAAATGCTGCAGGCAATCACAGTTTCATATTTTATCATGTTGATAAGGATATCGCACATTCTCTGAAGCATTTCAAAACACTTAAATGAAAAAGGAGAAATGCAACTAAAAGGCTTTTTATATGGTTTGTTGTGGGTTATTATGAGTTATTTATAAGCCCAAAAAGAAAGATTTGACATTTCAAATGTAAAAGATTTGAGTATTTAATGGTCCTTTTTTCCCTTTACAATTGAACATCCTCAATCACTTTTTAAATCATTAATATTTACTCTCATAGCAAGCCAAGGCCCTAAAAAGGGAGAATTTTGCCCATTTTCTTCCTGAGTCTACTACCATGAGCTGGGCAGTTAATTTCCTTCCTAAGTCTGGAAACCCAGACTCCATCCACCACACCCCACGGCACCACCATGATGACCTGATCCCTGCCTCTTTCCCCCCGATTCCAGAGCTGTGTGTTTTGCCATTTTCCATCCATGTCAGTGGCAGGAAAGGTAAAGTTGTAGTGAAGTGATTACAAAGTTAAAGTTATTTCCTCCATAATTAAAATTGTCAAGTATGTTTGCATCCCACCTTGACAATAACAGCAGGATGCTTTTAATAACAGAATTCTTTGTTTAGCTTGGTTTGTTGGTCTGCCTGGAATCCTCCAAACTTATCACCTTCACCTGAGCTCTGTTTGGGAATTTTTCCTGCTGCCTAGTTCTAAGATAAATGACCTGTTTTCTACCGTTTCCCTGGAACACAGCACTGAAGGTAAGAAATGGCATCTTAATGGGCTGATGCTTAAGTCCCTGCTGATGCCAGGATACCAGCCACTTCTGGGCATCTGGGAGGACTTCTAAGGGCATCTGGGTGGCATCAAGCATTTAGGTTCTTAGAATAAAAGTGCAGCAAAGACACTGCCTTCCCTACCTGCCAGTAAGATGAGAAGCCAGGTCAAATGGCTATTAATTTCTTTACTAGTCACTGTTTACCTGACACTGTTCTCCTACAGCTGGCTCCCCAGAGTACTCACATTTAAATTATGTGGACTGTACAGTGAATTTCCTCCAAGGCCATCACTGTAGCCTCCCGTCTGATTGATAACATGACGGAGGGTATCCACCTAGAAATTAGACAAAACAAAATTCATCATCCCAAATCTATTAAAACATCATCACTTACAAAAGGAAATAATTTGAATTATGTGTGCCATAAGGGTTTAACATCTTCAATGAAAGACAAATTTATCAATCAAATGTGACTGGCAGAATTTCAACCATTCTTTGCATATTTAAACTCACAAATCTTTGTTTTTCATGCTAGCCAAATAAGAATATCTTCATGGCAATGCAACTTTCCATCTACAGCAACCAAGTGCATGTGGCTATGGGTGAAAACCTACTTAGAACTGTGTATATAGAACTCTCTCCACGCCCCCCTCACACTTTGTCTCATACACACTCATCTACATGCATAAAAACTATATGAGTAGTTCTGTTCTCAATTAAGAGGACAAGGAAAGAGTAGAAATTACAGAGTTATAATTTAAGAACTCAGGTTTTTGCACTCTGATGTAAAAAATGCAAGAGCAGTATGTTCTTAAACTATATCCATACTGGCATTCTCAATTTTTCTGTTCTATTTTATGACAAAAGTAAGATGCACCCAACCCCTCTCCATGAGCTCAAGCCAGAGCCGAATGCATTCACAAAGTTTATCACGTTTGAATCATCACAAGTCACTGTTCACTTGACTTCTCATTAAATTAAATGGTGGGGCAGATGGGTCCTGTTTGGAAGCACCCAGCACAGGTTCTGCATGGATATGCAGACCACTTCCGTGGGGTCAGAGGAAGGAGTTTTGAGCCCAAACCCTGCCCTGCTAGAAAGGCCCCACTAGGGCACTTCTCCTACCTGTGATTGCACATTGGCTCCGACTTGGGACCCTTGGTAAGAATCCCCATTCAGACTCTGCATGTTCATGAACATGTCCCCAGAATTTGGGAGGTTAAAAGAACCAGAAGAACCTGGAAAGGAAAGAGTTAAGTAGCTGAATAACAGAGAGCTATACACATAATCCTCAAAGACCTAGAGGCAGGGAGAAGAGGAGAGTACAGAAGGGAAAGGCTGTGCACAACATAAAGCATTTCCAGATCTAAGAGGATGGAGAACTCCAGAGAGTGAGGGTCTATGATTTACTCTACATCTAGGAGAAGTCCTATCAATGGGGAAGCCCAAATTTAAAAAACAAAAACAGAAACGAAGAGACAAATCAAAATAAATTAAGAAGAAAAAAGAAACCAAAACACCCAAGCTGACCTGGATGCTTTCCTTTTTTTCCACTGATCTCCAGGACTTGGTTATTACGAGCTCGTCAACATCACTAACTGTCACAGTGGACAGCCACCCAGAAAAGAGACTTTCCCAGGAGCTCTTTCTTAGCTATATGCCTCCCTCTCCTTTCATCTGTTTTCATGTGTCACTAAAAAGGACTAGGGGGTGAGGAGACAAGACAAAGCAAACAAACAAAAAAACCCTACTTTCTGAACTTCTAAAGATATATTTAGGAGACCTCAGAAAAGCCCGTGGAACTGCTACTCCAGTCTGTTTGGACTAGCTGCACATCTTTCATTGTTGTTCAAGTTCCCTGAAATTTTAAAGTATTTCTAACCCCCTCACAAATGTCACATAAAATGTGGCCAAAATGTATCAGATGAGGAGCCAAGAATCTTGTATCCATGTATTAAGTACCATAACCCTCATCACTAGCCACCTGCTGAGCATACTGTCAGCCCCGCTTACACAGTGCTGCTGAAAGGCCCAGAAAGGACAGCAGCGCTGGGCAGAAAGCACTGCTGCACTTCCCTCCAGCATTCCAGCTTCCTCACGCACAGCAACTGCTGCATTTCCCACTTCTGCTATTTCACTCTCCACAGACCACTACTGACCCTAAAGTGATACCTGGATTGAGACAGCTAAAATGATCATGAGCGATAGCACTCTGCCTAATTGCTGAACTGAAAGCCACTACTAAGTGTAGAAGTTCCATAACCTACTAGTGAGCGGCACTCACTGTGAAGAGTGGGTTTACAGATTCTGGCCGTCTACTCATTCACCCATATCAAGAACAAGCCTGCATTTGAACACAAATCTTCCTTTATAAGTCCACTGTGTCCTCAGTATGGCTCTTGTTTCCCGGCTTGTGGGACAGGGCATTGTGGCATAAGGCTGTGTGGGCCAACTGGGGAGCGAGCCCCCCCCACCGTACGCACCCGAATTTGGTGTGGTGGGCGAATTGGTCTGGTTGTTCTGCACAGCTGCTGCTACTGCGTGTGCAGCTGTCACGGCGGTCTTTGCAGCATAGAGGTTGGCTTCTTCCTGAAACTTGCCGATATTTTTCTTGTACCTGATTCGTTTGTTGCCAAACCAATTGGATACCTACAAATTGCAGAGACATGGAGGTGAAGGGGAAGAGAGGAAGAAGTAGTCAAATTCTAGTAATACCTGTTGGACACCAAGGCAATACCTTGGGAGACACACAATTCCTAGCCTGCAACTTGCAACCTATGGATCATGCATAATGGTTTTAGGGGTTATTTTCTCTTTTGGCAAAACTCTCACATTCCTTTGGAATAACCCTGCTTTCTTAGAGTTTTCCACAGTAATACCAGAATGGCAGGGAGCACTGCTCATAAAAGATATCCAATTGCTATATACCAATTAGTATATAAATAGGCCCCCAAAATCAGGCTGAAAAGCTGAAGGAAATATGGTTAAGTTAGGTAAATAATAAGAAATACTTGAACATGAATGACTTAATCTTTTTTGGGTCTGGAACAATTTTGGCAGCTGTATAGTAGAATCATGTTTGGTCTGCTGAAAAGAGTAACATCAATTAATAATGGATGAAAAACCCCTTTGTCTTCTGCCTTAGAAAATACTGCATGTCTGCCAAGATGGCTGCTCAAGCTCTGCCAGTTAATATTTGGGAAGGTCACAACTTGAAAACTCAAGTAATTCCAATCAGGTCAAATGCAAACACAGAGAAGCAACTCTAATGTCATCAGGTGAAATATATTTCTTTCTTTTGCAAACTTCTTATGATGTCAGCCGCTGCAAATGGAAGAGATTTCTACAGAGTATCTTGGCAACAGGCAGATTTCATCACATTTCAAGGAGAGCAGAACTTCAGCCCCAGAATCATGGCTCAGAGTTACAGTGTGTGCAGGTACCTGTAATTGACTATATAAAGAAGCTAAAAGCCACATGGCAATTTATAAGAAAGTATAGCCACTCACTATATAAAAGGATCTGACCTCTCTTGTATTAAAGTAATGGTTTAAAAATACTTTTCGATAATTTCTTTATAATCTGTCAAAGGGGCATATTGCTGTGATATCAGGCTGGGTGGGGTCATTGTTCTACCATTAAGGTATTATTCTTAACAGCTATTCAGGCACCCTGAAGAGAAATAAGTAGTAGTATGTAGTTTGAAGGATTCCAACCCAATTTACACTGTGGACACCCCTTTTGACCATCTCTGCCAAGTCTTTTTTTTTTTTTCTTTTTCTTTTCTTTTTGAGACGGAGTTTCGCTCTTGTTACCCAGGCTGGAGTGCAATGGCGTGATCTCAGCTCACCGCAACCTCCGCTTCCTGGGTTCAGGCAATTCTCCTGTCTCAGCCTCCTGAGTAGCTGGGATTACAGGCACATGCCACCATGCCCAGCTAATTTTTTGTATTTTTAGTAGAGACGGGGTTTCACCATGTTGACCGGGATGGTCTCGATCTCTTGACCTCGTGATCCACCTGCCTCGGCCTCCCAAAGTGCTGGGATTACAGGCGTGAGCCACCGCGCCTGGCCCTCTGCCAAGTCTTTAATTGCTCTGGAAATAGAATTCTCATTCTTCAATCTATGGCACTCATCCTTCTGGAAGAAGCACAGAGCCCTGGCATAGAAGCTGGAAATGAGGAAAACAACACTGGTCTTGCTGCTGCCCATGTCCTGTCCATCCTGGGGATCATGCGGTGCACACATGTGCACATATACACATGTAGGCATACTTGCTGAGAACCCATGCAGCAACCATAAGCATAGGTTCATCAGACAGAAACAAGCCAAAACCCATCAGGAAGTAAATGTGCTACAGATCAGCACTTCCTAGCTGTTTCTGTTCCACCATCTTTGTTTCCCCCCCTAAAAGACTGCATGTATCCTTTCTTTTCTTCATATCAAATAGAGTGGCTCTAATAACCATTATTTGGTGAATGACCATTATGCAGAGCACCTTGCATACATTTTCTTATTTTAATGTCAACAATCTCTAGGGCTAGTGGTAGATAGAGGTAGTTATACAGGCATGACACCTGTCCGAAATCCAATGGCCTTGTCTCTCTGACTAGTTTGATCTCTTAGCAGTGTCTGATACTTGTAATTATCACCCCTCTTTCCTAGAACAGGCTCTTGCATGGTGTATATGACATTATACTCTTTCTTCTCCAACATCTGCTCCTTTCCTGATACACAGTGTTTATGTGTGTCTGCATGTGTGCAAGTGTGTGTTTTCAGACACAGCTCTTGGCCCTCTTCTCTCTTTCACCTAGAGCAACCTTATCCATATTCAAAATTTCAGTTATCCTCTCTGGGTGGATGATTCCCAGATTTCCAACTCTATCCATATCATCTGTGAAGATAGTGAGTTCTCATTTTTAAAGAGATTTACATATAAATGTTCTGCCACAAACTCCAAATCAATGGGTGTCCTCTAAGCCTGTGCTACCTCCTCTATATTCTCTCTGTGGTCCTGATCTCTCAATCTCCAGAGATGTACTCGCACTTCACAAAATCCCTGCCTCCACTGTTGGATAGTCCTAACAGGTATATAGTTTTCTTTATTCTGAACCACAGTCTGCTTCTGTTTCCTTTCCACACATTGGTCCTACTTCCAACATCTAGACTGTCACAACATTAGGCCTTCAAGCTCAGCCCCAAGAGACCTCTCCATCCTACTATTAGCCTCCTTGGTCCTCCCTTCCTTGAGCCCCGTATGCTCACAGCCGGTGTGCATTACAACTGTGTAGGATGTAGCAACAGGAAGAAGTTAGGAGAGTTTATAAGAAGTATATAAGGCATGAGCCAGGCAGAGTAGTAGGATTAGAGAGGGAAGATATTATAGAGGAGAAACAGGCAGAATCTGACCCCTGACTAGCTCTGGAGGTCACCAGAGAGGGAGAAGCCAGAGATGATGCAGATATGGAGCCTAGGCCTTGAGCAGGAGGATACTTGGGAGGAATTTCTGCACCAGGACAAATCAGCCTCAGTGCCCATTGGGATCCATACCAGAATTATGTGATTCTAAAAACAGAAAAGTTCTAAACCAAGATTAGAAAAGGATGATAAAGGTATGGGTTCTGATTATGCTTATTAAAGCAAGTTCTCTTTGACCTTACCTCATGTTTCCCAATGTATGCTCTCAGCTCAGCAGACAGACCTAGAGCTGCCTTGCAAAAAGCTCCTTTAGTACATAATATCATTCTAGCTTTTCAGAATAAGACTGTTAGGCCTTAGAAAGAGTTAAATATTGAACATATCTATAGTGCAAAGGAGGACAGACTTGGTTGAGAGGGAATCTGGCATTTCTTAAGCATAATTAATGAAAATTCCCCAACTCTGAATTTAGCAACAAAGGCCCATCTCTTCTTCCAAACAATTCTCTGTTGGATTCAGTACTTTGTAGTTAATATTACCTTGACAATCAGAGAAGCTATAATACATTAATGAAACCTAGCTTGGAAAATCAGATTACAGCTTTATTAACAGTTTCATAATTGAGCAATCTCTGTACCACTGAAGGTCTCATCTCTAAATATGTAAGAATCCTCTGTTTATGCATACCCCTGGACCAATCAAACAACAGTCATCACTAATAAAGGTTTATTTAATTCTCACAATAAAATTTTAATATCACCAGCAGCCTGGGGAAGCTTTAGCAAGTGGATTTGCTTGACATCAGATCGTTTTTATTCTGCTAGTCCCAATACTTCTTAATCTTTAATATCAAGGCAATTAAAATTAATGGCTACTCATCCGAAGCTACTGTGGGCACTGTTTCCTTGACATCAATTGTTTGATGGGATTACCTAGAGGTTAAACTAACAAGCAAGGTTTAATTGGAAGCAATGAAAGAAGCAGTGATCATACGTTATGTTTAACCTGCATAACCACATCTAAATGAATATCTAAAAATGTTAAACTATTTCTCAAATTAAAATATGCACGTCACATTCTGATATTACAGATTTGGGTATTGCAGCAATCAGCTCTTAAGACCACACTGCTGCAACTGAGATGGGGTAATTAATGTATCAATCGACACCTAAATTCAGGATTTCTTTCTCACCTTTTAAAAACAGATGGATCCAATTAGTTGCAAAAGAAGCCCTAAGCTCACCCAGTGGGAAGCCTCCAAGGCTGCAGATCATGGGGCCCCTCCTGTACAGTGCTCACAGAGCAGGCAGGCTGTATGCATGGTGCATGAAGGTGAGCAGAGCTTGCTCCACCTCTGAACTGGAATGGTTTGTACAATGGTCCCAGAATAGAAACACAGGCAGGAAATTGGTGAAGGGAAAGGGAATATGCTGTCCTGTGCCTCTCTGTTGACCTGCATATCAAGGATTCATGACTCTGGATTGTGCCCAAGGCAAAGGACCATGGAAGAATTTTAAGATCAATTAAAAATGAGAATAAAAGCACAAGTACTCTCCTTCTTCTACTGATGTTCATTGTTATCAGCCCCCAGACTGAGCCTCTGGTAATTAGGGGAATGAGTAGCGCATATAATGGAGGCTGCTGATTTTCTGGAATCTTTCTGCAAGGCCAAGAAGCAGCCAGAAAGGGTTCTGGTCTCTCCCATATACTACAGCCATGTATTTCCCCCACCCAATTCAGCTATAGATTGCCAATTGCTTTTAAAAATAAAAATGCTTTCCATATAGTAACTAGATTCACCTTTTATATAGCTTTTTTACCTTCTTCAAAAAGCTTTTACTCATTATCTCACTTAGAATCTCTGACTTCGAAGAGGTTGAGTCAGATGTGGGAAGTATCACATAATGGTGACGTACTTTGGACTCAGAATCCGATTTCAAATTCACACTCTGCTATTTACTAAGCTGAGTGACTTTGGACAGGTTGTTTTAGTTATTTTAGTGTTTCCTTTCCTATAAAATGAGAATAATAACATAAATAGTAGTATCTTCCGCAAAGAATTGTTGGATGCATTATTAACGGCTCTGGCACATACCATTTACTTGGTAACTATTAGCTATTTTTTTTTTTTTTTTTTTTTTTTTTTTGAGACAGAGTTTCACTTTTGTTACCCAGGCTGGAGTGCAATGGCGTGATCTCGGCTCACCGCAACCTCCGCCTCCTGGGTTCAGGCAATTCTCCTGCCTCAGTCTCCTGAGTAGCTGGGATTACAGGCACGCGCCACCATGCCCAGCTAATTTTTTGTATTTTTAGTAGAGATGGGGTTTCACCATGTTGACCAGGATGGTCTCGATCTCTTGCCCTCGTGATCCACCTGGCTCGGCCTCCCAAAGTGCTGGGATTACAGGCTTGAGCCACCGCGCCTGGCCTCTATTAGCTATTACTATCACTCATGTTTTAGCAAAGAAGAAACGAGAGATCCAGACCACAGACAAGTTGCCCAAAATCACACAGCAAAGTGGGATGGATCTAGAATAATTCCACCCCAGGACTCCCCGTCAGCTTTTTTTTTTTTTTTTAAATAACCAACCGCAAAATGCTTACTGAGCATCTGCTATGGTCAATACTATACCAGGTACTGTGGAGAAATGAAAAAATAAACACATGGCCCCTGCCTGCCTGGACTTCACAACCACATTAGAAAAGCAATGCTATCCACTCAAAATAATTAACAAAACTTGCAGGACGGTGATGATCTCATGTCCATACAGTACAGACTCTAAAAGCAACATACATTTGGAGGAAGAGACATTCCAGCAGGTCTGAGAAATCAGAGGAGGCTTCTGAGGCAAGGTCAAACTTGAATGGGACGTCCGTTTCAATTCAGTTCTATTCCATAGTGATTTTATTGAAACTCCACAATTCAGAAGCAGAAAACTTCAGCAGCTCGTGTGGCCACAAAAAACTAAAAATGCAAGCCTGCCTCCCTCTCCCTGGACCACTCTGAGACTCCAGAAACTTTTATTCTCTTCTCTAACTTACTTTTCCCTTCTTAACCTCTAAACCCCCTTTTTTATAGTGACAGAGGAAAGAGAAACCCATTCTACAGAAAAAAGGAGTGGAAAAATCAAGTGTTTCTAGAAGTGGCAGCATCTGAGAGAATATTTGTCAGGGAATGGGTGGGGAGTGAAATGGGGAAGGCACTGACAGGTACCCGGGGAGGAGCTGGAGCAAAGCACCTGAAGGGCTGGCGGGTTCCCGCTGAGGAAGAGGAATGGGGAGAAGATCTAGGCAGGGGAAAGCCTGAAGAGGGGCTTGTGGGTTCTCCCCCGGTGTTACTGCTGAGTGCAGGGGACGGAGCTGAAACCAGCGGACGGAGTTGAAACCAGCCTGAGATCTGTAGCAGTGGAATTCAGAAAAGGTTCCAGTGAGACTGCCCTCCCATCCATGTGCCTGTCCAGGGTCAGTAGTCTGCACATTTTTGCTGGAATTCCCCCTAAATTAATCTTGAAAAATCATGAACCCTCCAACACATTTTTCCTTCCTTGCACATTTTCTAAATTGGCATCTACAATTCTTCATAAGTCTAAATAGTTATAAACAACGTTATTCCATTGTGTCATAAATGTTGACATCTTAAAATGAAACTGTAATACTATTCTTTAAAATGTATCCAACCAAACATAAACAGCACAGCAATTTGATACCCACTATCCACTTAAAAAATACATAGGCCGGGTATTGTGGCTCACTCCTGTAATCCCAACACCTTGAAAGGCTAAGGCAGGTGGATCATGAGGTCTGGAAATCAAGACCATCCTGGCCAATATGGTGAAACCCCGTGTCTGCTAAAATACAAAAAATTAGCTGAACATGGTGATGCGCGCCTGTAATCCCAGCTACTCAGGAGGCCGAGACAGGGGAATCACTTGAATCTAGGAGGCGAAGATTGCAGTGAGCTGAGATCGCAACACTGCACTTCAGCCTGGAGACAGAGTGAGGCTCCATCTCAAAAAAAAAAAAAAAAACAAAATCATAAACTTGCTCTTCAAGTCTAAAATTTTACGCTCCTTTTTTTTCTTTGAAAGTGTATTTCTATTTCATTTCTCTCCCATATTATCCTAATGCAATATACTTTTATGCTATACAAAAGGAATATATGGAAATTGAAAATTTGAAATTATTTTTATTTCCTGTAATTATAAGGTTCTACATGTTTAATATTTCCTTCTGGACTAAACTATCATTACAATTAGTTTAAAACTAATCAAAGCAACACAAATGCTTACTGTGATAAACAAAAATATACGTATTTTCACCATCAAATGTAGGTTTCATCATACATGCATTTCTTAATTAAGAGTGGGGTGGTTGTACAGTGCTGATTAAAGGAGGCTTGGTTATCACCAATGTTTCATAATGTCTCTTGCTGGGCTCCCAAGAGAGTCTCATACTTTGGGGCAATGAACCAGGTGGGAGTACCCCTTTCTTTCATAAAATGAGAAAAGGGCAGGTAGGAAAGGGGAGAAAGGGAAAAGAAAACCAACACAATGCTTTCATCACAGCCACTTTCTGGGGCAGATGGATTTTAGGAAGGAGTACACATATACATAAGGATAGCTGGCCAGTGAAAACCCTGAAACCATGCACACCTGAGTCCTCTTTGGAAAATCTTCAGCTACTCTGTGGAGCATGTGTCCCCCGAGTTTGTAGACTGCTGCCTTAAGTGATCAGGTTAACTCTGGTTACACTTTAACTTCTCTTTGTGAGCACAGCATGGGAACCCCTCATAATAGGCGTGTCTAAAGATTTTTTAGGCTAAAAACAGGGCTCACTCGGGTAACCACTTTCATGTGTCACAATGACCTTTTGTAGCTATACAGAAAACAAATCTGTCAGATACAGGATCTTTTAAGTACAGATTAAAGAAATAAACCTAAGGGTGGTACATACAGTTTACTTATTATTTTGTATAACCTTTCTGGAGAATAAGCCAGCAAATATTAACATACCCTTTGCCCAAATTACTAAAACTTATCTTGAGAAAATATTTACAGATAAATATGCAAAGATACCCACTACAGTCCTACTTTTTTGAGACAGAAATGTTGCCCAGGCTGAAATGCAGTAGTACAATCACAGCTCACTGCAGCCTCAACCTCCCAGGCTCAAGAGATCCTCCCACCTCAGCCTCCTGAGTAGCTGCAACTAGACGGCCACCACTAGGGCCGGCTAATTTTTCTATATTTTGTAGAAACAGGGCTTTGCTGTGTTGTCCAGGGTAGTGTTGAACTCCTGAGCTCAAGTGATCCATCTACCTCTCGGCCTCCCAAAGTGCTGGCCCCTCAGTCCTACTGTCCCACCATGCTTGGTCCCTCATTCCTACTTATTAATAGAAATATATATAGAGAGAGATTAAATTTAGAGCACATCTGTAAAATAGAATATGATCATTTATCAAAGATAATGTTAAGGGGAAAATATTCATCATATACCATACTAAAGGAAGAAAGGGTGCTTTTTCTTTTCATACACCATGAGTCTTTTTTTGTTTTTGGTAAAAATACTCAAAACACTGACATACATAGATATAGGTATATACACATGCACAGGAAAAAAGTACTAACATGTGACTATCATGTAGAGTGGGTTTAGAATTTCTGTTTTTGCATTTCTTGTGTTTTCAGGTATCATCCAAATATTTTTCAGATCAGCAAGTATTAGGGTTTTTTTAAATTAGAAAAATATACTTTTTAATGAATAAATTAAAAACAATAACAGAAAAAGCACTGGAAAGTCACCTAACAATCTTTATGAGTTTAAGTACCAGGCCTTGTGCTGGACCCGGAGCTATATGAGTGACCAATCTATCTGAAGGGCATGGTGGACAGGTCTGAGAATTCCTAAAATAATTGAAATTAAACACTTTGTAAATCTCAAGCCACTGAAATTTCCCAAGCAGCTTTGCATTGAAGAAAAATTTCACATTCAAAATAAAAAGCTAAACCACCTATAATGTCTCTACAGTCACTGAAAGCCAATTTATTAATTAGCTTTAATTGTTTGTTACATTTCAAATTCCGTCACTACATTTATTGAACACGTTAATAACGACATTAAAAAATAAAAGAGAAAAATTATTACTTAAAGGCAGCCTCCAAGAGGCAGATGTGTGGAACTTTGTAGTACATCCTTGGCATTGTTTCCATGCACAGGCTGCCTCAGGGAGAGGATCTGCACTTGTTTGGGAAGAAACAGCTAACACTAAAACATCATTATTGAAATTAACAAACTGAAAATTTATGAAGCACAAATCTTAGAAAAATTTGCCATTGTGTTTCCCCATGTTTACTTGTGATGCATACTTTATGTACTGTGCCTAATTAAATGTAACAGATTATGAAATGTTGAAATGCTAAGTCATGTATAATGGAACATGGCAGCATATTTACATGGTAAACAATTTTACCTCTAACAAACAGTTTCTCCCTAATCAATGTTTTCATTCCTGTTATGTGATTCAATTTGAAATGAGAGACGGAAGCCAGTTACTGTTCAATTTTTAAAGTTAATGGTGTTAATAAATTCTAAATTTCATACCAGTCCTCTTCCTCCAGAAGGTATGGATTTGATACAGTTTCTATAAGAACGGAAAGGCTGGGCATGCTGGATGTACACACTGTGTGCATTCTTATGAGAACTCGGAGGACAGCTGGACAAATGGGTTTGAGAGCCAAATAGACCTGTGTGTGAATCCCAGCTCTGCAATTTCTTGCCAGTGTTACTTTAGATAAGTCATGCCATCTAAAGTTCTCCTTTCCTGGTCTACAAGGTAGGATAATGATGCCTCCTCCTCATGGAACTGTTGTGAACATTAAATGAGATGGCATGTTAAATACACAGGACTGTGCTGGGGATGTGCCAGGCACTCAGTAAATGTTAGTTTTCTCTTTTCTTAAAACAAATCAGCAACAACAAAACCCTCTGAAGGTCAACAGTATACACACCTGCTTGCTTCCCGCAGTGCTTAAGGTCAGGACCCCTTTTCCCAGGAGCTTCAAGTTCTGGGCAAGCTGGTCCCTGCTCCCAGTGCTGGCAAGACACTGGCAAGAGGGAACAGGCAGAAGCAATAAGGGAAAAGGAGGTAAACTCCTGCATACCTGAACAGAGTAAAATTCCTATCACAGAAGACCCAGAGCTCCCGTCTGTCACACTCCTGCTGGGCTCCAGCAGTACCTCACAGCACTACCTGTATCCCGTCTCATCTCTGCCCCAACTCAGCAGGACAATGCACTAGACCTACAATGTGCAGGAAACCTACATTCCAATGCCACTTGTACCAGTATTTAAACAGTGGCCATTTGCAGAGAGCTCATTATGAGCCAGCTCTGTACTAGGAACTTTGCATGTATTATCTCATTTAACTGTTACAAAGACCCAATCAATTTTACTGAAGCAAAAACTGAGGTCAGAAAGTTTATGTAACTTATCTAAGGTTACAAAGCCTGTTCCATTATATCTTACTTGATATAACTTGTTTTCTCTTAATACTTAATAAAAGTTATAAAAATTATTCTTTATTCAATTTTATTTCTTTTCATTATGTTAAATGTTGAGGTCTACAAACTTATATTCTACCTTTTCAGTGCAAAATATTTCAGCTCCTTCATGGTTAAAATGTGGGCTAGCTCAATAATCCAAACCATTCTTTTTCTTTTCTAAGAAAATAAGTTGCAAATTTGGCCAGGCAGGGTGGCTCACGCCTGTAATCCCAACACTTTGGGAAGCTGAAGATGGTGGATCACCATCTTCAGGAGTTCGAGACCAGCCTGGCCAACATGGTGAAACCCCGTCTCTACTAAAAATACAAAAATTAGCTGGGAATGTGATGCACACCTATAGTCCCAGCTACTAGGAGGCTGAGGCAGGAGAACTGCCTGAACCCAGGAGGTGGAGGTTGCAGTGAGCCAAAATTAGGCCACTGCACTCCAGCCTGGGTGACAGAGAGAGATTCTGTCTCAAAAAAAAAAAAAAAAAAAAAAACAAAGAAAGGAAGACGAAAGAAAGAAAGAGAAAGAAACAAAAGAAAAGGAAAATAAAAGAAGTTCCAAATTTATAACAACTGACTTGAAAACCAACTTTTGGAAAGCATCCCACTTCTAATGGGAGAATTGAACAAATAGAAATAGCATTTGAAATAATTTAAAACAGATTCACTTGTCAAGTACCGTATTTTTTTATTTAAGGCTGTGAAAAATTTTATTGCCATAACGTGCTGACACCCTTACAGTTCAGCTTTGCCCTTTCTACTCTGCATGATAGAATGATAACTGCTCATGACATTCACAAAGAGGCTCATCTGCAAAAGTATATAAAACATCAGCCTTGTGGCCACGGTATACAGAAAATGGATGACACTGTTCAACTCCCTAAAACATGTGCTGAGGGGTGCGTTAAACTACCACAGACAACGTTTACAGTTAAGGTCTTGTTTTCTTTAAAATTATTTCTCTCATTAAAAAAAAAAAAAACATGGTAGGTATACAACTGAATAGTTTTCTTTCTTGGCTCCATGGAAAGGCTCTTTGACAGATTTTGAAACACTAACATCACAACTGTGGAACTGCCTCCCATCAACTACACTGAAAGGTGGAGTCATCTCCCAGGCAATACAGCAGAATCTCAGAATGAACGCACAGGGCACTCCAAATAACAATGGGCCAGATCTTTTGTCCTGACAAGTTTCGTGTAAATCTAATCCCTGCAAATAAAAACATCAACATGTATTCAGTGTGCTATGAAAAGGAATCCTACAGTCACACCTCTTGTTTAAGGGAAACATTTATGTATTCAAACACCACTCCTTGCCATATATACACTGTAGTTTTCTTTTCTTTTTAAAAATCCAGATAAATTTCATTTAATTGTTACAGTGGGTATACCTACCCTCAAAAAGCATAGCATGCTTTCAACATATATAATTAACTCTCACCAAAAATGAATCTCCTGCATTTTTGGAGTAAAGAATACACCAAAAGTAGGTCCATTAGAGAAGACTAAAAACAGACACACCCTCATGCCCCTCCCTGGCTCTCATCTTTAGGGAGCCTGTGAACACCTAGCATACTAGTTTGCTGGATGTCAGAGCCTCTGTTCCCTCTTTCTTTTGGATACTTTACAAGACTCTGTATGCCCTGAAAGAAAAGGCAGGTTGAATGGATGACAACTGGCATTTAATGAACACTCATGAGATGCCAGGCCCTGTACTAGGCACTCTACATACATGATCTCATTGGCCCCTGAATCCCTTAAGGAAAGTATCATTATTCTCATTTTATAGATAAAAAATGGATCATTAAATAATTTGCTCAAGGTCACACTGCTACTAAACAGTCCTGGAACAGAGTTTGAGTGACTTCTCTGCCTTCCTACACCGAACATAGTCATCTGAAGTTAAAGTAATAGTTTATCAAAATACATGATATGAAAGGACAGCACCAGAGGGGCACTGTGGCTCATGCCTGTAATCCCAGCACCTTGAGAGGCTGAGGTGGGAGGACTGCTTGAGCTTAGGAGTTTGAGACCAGCCTGGGCAACATAGTGAAACCCCATCTCTACAAAAAATACAAAAATTAGCAGGGCATGGCTCATGCCTGTAGAAATAGCTACTTGGGAGGCTGAGTTCAGAGGATCACTTGAGCCTGGGAGGCAGACATTGCAGCCAGCCAAGATCTCACCACACTGCATTCCAGCCTGGGTGACAGAAGGAGACCCCTTCTGTCTCTAAATAAATAAATAAGATAAAGAATAGCACCACTGCCCACATAGGACACAAGGAACTCAAATGAGTTTTGGTAAAGAATCTGGTGTACCTGCAAGGCCATGGTCTCACTACATAACTTCAATAAGACTGGAGGGAGAAAAGGAAACTACTACTTTCTAACTTCTCTCCCTTAACCTTCTACCCAGTCACCTGACAAGGCCCCCAGTCTGGTAATTCAGTTGATCCCTTTATCCTTCTATTCCTGGGCCCTGAGCTTTGCTAGGGCAAATCAAAGCCCAGGCCCCTGTCTGGCTTTGCCAATAATTTTACCTTTTGATTCATCTCTAGCCAGATCATTCATTCCACAAACATTTAATGAGTGCCAGCCAGGCACTGTTATGCCCTGAAACAGTCCCTCTTTCAATCGCCTTCAACCTCCCAAATCCAACCTCACCCTGGCCTTCACTCTGCCCATAATCAAGTGTCCTCTTATAATAATACTTGTAGGTATTTACGTAAGGCTTCTTAACTGCCATGCACTGTTCTAAGAACTCTACATATATTAACTCATTAAATTATCATTACAATCCCATGAAGTAGGTTCCATTATTTTCCCTATTTTACAGATGAGAAAACTGAGACACAGATAATTTAAATAACTTGCCCAAAGACATACAACTAGTAAATGTGTGGAGCAAGCATTTGAACTTAGGTGGTTTGATTCCAGAATACATGTTTACCTATTTCTCACTCTCCTTTGGGCTTCCTCATATTCATTTAAAAACATTCCATTTCTAAGAATTTAATCTACAAATACATTATGTACAATGTTTCTTGCTGCAGTCTTCATAACAGCAAAAGACTGAAAATCCAATTACCTACCAGTTAACAACATACGGAATACCATGTAGCTACTACTTAAGAATGAGATGGGGGCTGGGTGCGGTGGCTCACACCTGTAATCCCCGCACTGTGGGAGGCTTGAGGCCAGGAGTTTCAGCCTAGTCTGAGCAACATAGCAAGATACTGCCTCTACAAAAAAATTTAAAAATCAGCCAGGGTGGTGGCGCATGCCTCTAGTTCTAGCTATTTGAGAGACTGAGGCAGGAGGATTACTTGAGCCTAGGAGTTCAAGGTCACAGTGAGCTATGACTGTGCCAGTGCACAGCAGCCTGAGTAACAGAGCAAGATCTGAAAGAAAAAAAAGAAAAGAAAAAAGAGAAAAGAAGGGCAGGGAGGGGAGGGGAGGGGAGGGGGAGGAGAAGAGAATGGAAGAGGAAGGGGAGGGAAGGAGAAGGGAAGAAGAAGGGAAGGGGAGGGGAGGGGAAGGGGGGAAGTGGGGGAAGGGGAAGAAGGGGAAGAAGGGGAAGGGGAAAGGGAAGGGAAAAAGAAAAAAGAATAAGAGAATGAGATGGATCCATGAGCCAAAATACTGAAAAATTTCCCAAGATATATCGTTGTTTTTTTAAAAAAATTTAAGGGTAGTGTGTGTCATATGGCTCAGCATAAATATCTGAAAAGAACAGGTAGATTATGAAATATTTTAGAAAAAATATATAAAACACTGTTAATTGCCTTTGGGGAGTGAAACTAAGATTCTCAGATAGAGATTTTTGAGAGAACCAACTTGGTTTTGTTGCACTGTAATGCACTCTTTTTGCAATTTTGTTAATTTCTGCATTTATGTTTACTATTTCTTTCCATTTTTTGGCTTAATTTACTGTCTTTTAATATCTTGAAATGTATCCTTAGCTCACTAATATTCAGCCTTTCATATATACATACACACACATATGTATATACACGCACACATATATACAGATATGTATAGTATATACATACATATACATACCATACACACATTCATGTACATATAGTATGTATTTAAAGCTATAAATTTCTTTCTAAACATGGCTTTAGCTGCATCCCATGAGTTTTGGTATGTTATCTTTTCACTGTCATTCAGTTATTTTCTAATTTCCATTGTGATTTCTTCATTAACCCAGAGGTTATATTCCTTAATTATATTGCTTCATTTCCAAACATATGGAATTTTGTTATCTGTTATTTTCTGGTTATCTGTTTGTGATTTCTAGTTTAATTCCACTGTGGTCAGAAAATAAACTCTATTTAAAATTGCTCAAGATTTATTGAGAGGTGCTTTATGTTCCAGAATATAATCAACTTTCAAAATGTTCTGTAAGTGCTTAAAATTAGAATGTGTACTCTGCAGTTGTTGAATGTGGTGTTTCTATATATGTTCATTAGGTCAAGTCTGCTAATGGTGGTGTTAAAATCTTCTATATCTGTGCTACTCCAAAGTGTAGTTCCAGAACCATCAGCAGCATTATAAATCCAGGAGCTGTAACTTTCCAGGCCCACTGTAGACACTCTGAATCCGAACCTCTGGGAATGGGGCCTAGAATCTGTATTTTAACAGCTCTCCAGATCATTCTTATTTATGTATGCTACAGTTTGAGAAGCACTGTTCTATGTCCTTACTGAATTTTATGTTATGTGCGTCTGCTTACTCAGTTTAAGTGTGAAAATCTCCTATAGTGATTTTGAATTTGTCTGTTTTTCTTTAAAATTGCCTAAGTTTTGCTTTATGTTTTTGTTTGTTTGTTTTGAGCTTTCTTGAAGGGCTCTTTAGCTGTTACTGTTAGATCAACACAAACTTTCTTTTGGCTATTGTTTGCATTTACATTTTTTCATACTGTTATACTTTCTATGTCCTTATATTTTAAATGTGTCTTAGAAAATACATAATTAAGTTTCATTTTTAAATCCTGACTCTATTACTTAGAGTATTAAATTCATTTACTTTAATGTGATTACTGACATATTTAGGTATAAACCTATCATCTTACTACTTCCTATTTGTTCCACTTACTATGCATTTTTCTTCTTTCTTTGTCATATTCTAGACTGATTATTTTTAAAAAATTCTATGTCTCTGTCTCTATTAGTTTGAAAGCTACATACTCTTTTAGTTTTCTTTAAGTAACTACCCTAGAGATTTACATTTTCTCAACTATTAAAACATTAGTTGGTACTTTTTCACTAATTGGTACTTTTGCCATCTTTCCCAGAAAATGTTAGTCTTAGAACACTTATTCTCCTCTCATAACTTACAAAGTATTATTGTTGTGTATTCTTATTCTATACATACTATAAGCAAAATAGGACATTATCTTTAAAGTCATTATTTACTTGGATTTGCATACATATTACCCTTTTCTTTGCTCTTCTACTCCTTCTTGTATCTCCTACCCTGTATCTGTAATAATTTTATTTCCGTCTGAAGAACACACTTTTTGTATTTCTTTTAGAGAGAAAATGAGAAAAATTATTTATTTGACTGAAAATGTCTTTACTTCACCTCTACTATTAAAGGATATTTTTGGCAGGTACAGAATTCTAAGCTGATATTTAATTTGATTCATCTTTTAAGATATCACTCTACTGTATTATATCTTTATTGTTTCAGTTAAGAAATCGGTGGTCATTCAGTTGTTGCTTTACTGAAGGCAAACTTACTTTTCCCTCTGGCTGCTTTTGTTTAAACCATGTTTAGTGTGGATTCCTATTCATTTATTCTGTTTGGGGACCAGTGTTCTTCATGAGTCTAGGGCTTAAAATTTGCTATGGGTTTTGCTAAGGGTAGTGTGTGTAGTATGGCTCAGTATAAATATCTGAAAAGAACAGGTAGATTATGAAATATTTTAGAAAAACTATTAAGACAGTGTTAATGAATTGCCTTTGGGGAGTGGGACTAAGATTCTGAAATAGAGACTTTATTTCAGTCATTACATTTAAAATATTGCTTCTGACTCATTCTCACATTTGCTTCTTGGGCTCAATTACATTTATATTATACTTTCTTACTGTATCCTCTATGTCTTCTATTCTCTGTCTCCTAATTTTTCTATCCTATTGTCTCTGCATTCTTCAGTATCATTATTTTCTTGTGACTCATCCTTCAATCCACTAATTTTCCCTTCAGCAATGTCTAATTTGCTTTTAAACCAATCCACTATGTTCTTAATTTTGATTCTAACATTTTTACTTAACCCTTTTTTTATGGTTTCTAATTCCCTGACAAAATTGGCCAGTTTGTCCTTTCCCCCTTATATATATTAAGCATAGTTATTTTATAGTCCGTATCAGATTCCTTTATTTCCTATACTGTTGTGAGTCTGTTTCTATTGTCTGTTGTTTCTGCTGGTTTCTGCGCACATTATCACATTGTCTTGTATATGTTTTCTTCTGATTGTGTGCCCAATTTTTTTTTCTTTGTTTATAGAAACAACTTGAAGTCTAGGATGTTGCTACACACACACACACACACACACACACACACACACACACACACACACGTTTGTATTTGATTTGCCCAAGCATCTACAAATAATAGCAATCCAATGTCAAAGAATGAGGTACTCTAAGGTAGAACAGTAGCTCTTCCAATAGGGTCCATCTCTAATGCACTCCCTGCTAAGATGTAGTCCTAGCAGTTTAAGTCCTAACCCAAAGCAAAGGGAAAGAGGCAGCATCCTTTAGCAGGTCCTAGACACCAATTCACATCTTTTTCCCACTGAAAAATTGTCCAAAGCCCTGCTTAAGTTCTCAGTCTCTTAGCTACTATCTTAGAATTGGCAATGGAATCAGGGAAATCTCGTTTCCTCCAGCCTTATTTTATTATCCGCAGGTTCCCTGGGCAACTTCATCCATTCCCAGGGCCTCAACTATGAACTTAAGTGAATGACCTCCAAGCTATATCTTTAAACTTGACCTTTCTTCTGAGTTATATTTCCCATCTGAACATTTCCCAACAGATACTGAAGGCAATGCAAACCTGGCATAACTACCACAAAGGTTTAATGTCCCCTACATCAAACCAGCTTTTCCTTATGTGTTTCCTATATCAGTTAATAATATCACCATCTTCAATAAATGTCTATGTGCTGGACACACTGTGCTAGGCATTAAGAATACAGGGCTGAATAAGATAGTAGTTCTGGCCAAAATCGAGTTTACCAGCTATCAGGGGAACAGTATTTAACAAATCATTATTTAGTTACAATCATGGGGGAAAGAAGTTTTGAGAATATACAATGGAGAATAGGAACTGGAGGTATCGAGGAAAGCCTTCTTGAAGAACTGACATTTAAGTGAGCTTTGAAGAAGTAGAAATTAATAAATGTTTATGTGTGTGGCAAGGGGCAGGGTTAGACAATTCCTAATTGTTAATGCAGGAGAAACTGCATTAACAATAATTACTATTATATCTTTACTTACTCTGTGATAGGTGCTCCTCTAGGTGCTTTACATTTGTTTTATCTTAGTGAAACTCCCATAATCCTAGGAAGAATATGCTATTTTTATCCCAACTATACACATAAGGAAAGGAGACACAGTATGACTTGCCTAAGGACACTAAGCTAATAATTAGGGAGGAGCTGGGGTTTTAGTTCAGGTTTGTCAGTCTTCACAGTCTGTAGCCTTAAGTCTTATAATATCCCCACCCCTGACATAATAACACTGGCTCTAGACTTACTAAACTGTTTTCCTAACATATCTGTCTTTTGCTTCTGAGTTTCCTTTGCTTAGAATACCCTATCTCCCAAAGTCTTATTCATCCGTGTCCAGGTTCTACACATCATTTTCTCTAGAAGGTCTTTCCTGATGCTCTCAGTAGAAAGTAAACCCCTCTTTGTACTATATTCCACACATGGCATCCATTTGTACCTTGTACTACCAGGTAACTTTTATATTCTGTCAGTAACACATCTGTTTCCCCCAAGAAACTCAATATTTCTTAAGGAGAAGAACCCTAACTTATTCACCTTTCTTTGCCACAGTGCCAGGCATGGTGCCTCACATATAGTAGGCACTGAGTACCTATTGAGCAAATTAGGAAAATAGCCAAAAATCCTGGTAAGTACCTTTGGCTAGATCACATTAACTTCTTTAAATTGTAGTTTCTACTCTCAAAAGCCACTTATTTTAGAAAAATTATAATGTGTTCTCCACATAGCTAACAGAAGGATTGGGAGAGAAGAAGAGAAATCAAAAGATAAGAAACAAGGAAAGCCGAAGAGCATCTCTGGAGAAGGTTTCTGGATGTGAACATCACAGAATCAACGTTAAGTGGGAAGCCAGAAGGCTTAAGCATGGAGCCTGTTCTGACCTGGTATCTTCACCCTTTGGACTATATATTGTCTATCTTGTGCTCACTCCTCCCTATCCACTCTCTACCCTGTCACGGGCCCCAGGAGGCTGCCCTGGGTGTCCTCAGATTTCTGGCCAATCAAAGGCACTGGCGGCAGATGGGAAAGGAGAAGAGTGAGGTCACAGTATCCCCTGACTCCTGCACTATAAGGCTGCCTTTTCTCAGGTCTTAGTTACTGGCCTTCTCCACACACCTCCTCTGTCTTGATATCTACTGAAACTTCCCTCATATCTTCAGGTCAAGTGGGTAACAGAACCAATCACTGGCATTATCCTTTGTGGTTTCCCTGTACTCTGCCCACACTATTGTAAATAGTCACTTGCTCAGTGACCCTGGGCAAGTCATTTTACCTCACTTATAAAGTGTCCTCCAATTATTCCAGTTTGAGTGTGACATCTGTTTCCTGCTGGGACCTTGGCATATATATTGGCCTGATGGTCTCCAGTGCCTCAGGGAAGCAAGGCAATAGAAAGGTTAGACATAGTGCTGAGACCAGCATGAATAGAACCGATAGGAATACTCGACTGGAGGAACAAAGAGAGGGAATAGGCAAAAGAAGGCAAAGGGGACGAAAACTGGAGGAACCACAATTCTGATTATGACTTCTTCCAGGTATAGGGAAACTAAAAAACACTAAATCTAAGCTGGAAATTGTCTCTTTTTTTGTTTGTTTGTTTGAGATGGAGTCTCACTCTTAGTCCAAGCTGGAGTGCACTGACATGATCTTGGCTCACTGCAACCTCCACCTCCGGGCCCAGGTGATTCTTGTGCCCGAGCCTCCCAAGTAGCTGGGACTACAGGCGTGTGCCTGCCACCATACCCATCTAATTTTTTGTATTTTAGCAGAGACAGGGTTGCCTGGGTGGTCTTGAACTCTTGAGCTCAGACAATCTGCCCGTCTCGACCTCCCAAAGTACTGGGACTACAGGTGTAAGCCACCATGCGCGGCCTAGGAATTGTCTCTTTATCCTTTGTTTGGGTATCATATCAACTGGGCGTTAGAGATTTCCTCAAAATAGTCAATTCTAAAGTAAATATAATACCTGACATCACTAGAGCAAGCTTTAAGCACCACACTTATGGTGCTGATTGTAGAGAACAACAGGAACAAAAAAATCAGACACTTCCCTGTTTTCTTTAAATCTTGCAGATATGCCTCATCTGTACTTGGTGCTATAGCATCCTCAAAGCTCCCATCTTTTTACAACCTGCTCTTTTATTCTTTGTGCACTCTTTAATGATGTCCCACCCCCACTGGGATACACAATCAGAGCTTCTAGAACAGAGGGTCTGTAGCCCTCTTTTAGCACATGTGAAAGAACCATTTTAACAAAATAGCTGCCTTTTCCTTCAACTTGTTTCTGGTTTACCAACTGCATATGCAGTAGAAATCTACTTCCTGCCTTCTGTCTACTGCCAAAGCAACTGAAAAGGCCTTTATGTATAGCTGAAAAAAAAAAATACTGTAATTCGACAAGTTGTCTTCTTTTTTCCTGCTCTAATTATTATTTTAATGAGCTGCTTCTTATTTGAATAGTTTTTTTTAATAAGGAAATCTTACTTACAAATTTTAATTAGCTTACTGAATATTCACTGCTTTGGAATAAGTAATTTAATGAGTAAAGAGACCTCAGACTACTAACTAGCCTAGAGTCTCTAAAGTAGCTTAGGGGGAAAATGATGCAGCCCTAGTGATACAAGCCAAGGTCTGTGCCTCACAAACCAGTGCTCTGCAGCCTGGCCCCTGAGGATGAGCGAATCACACTGCCACTTACAGGAAAAAAAGTAATACTTCAGTTTCTCCCCTTTTATCAAGAATCTCTGTGTAAAAATCCCCAAGTCCCCTACTCACTAAGGCTTGTGACCCTTGTCAAATCACTTAACTTCTCTGAACTTCAGTTTCCTCATCTGTATGGGTTAGACTGTGATGTTAAGTATGCTAGACTATTATTAAAGCAGGTCTTATCTGCTACTTTAAGAGCTCTAAAATATGTTGGTTGAATGAATAAATGAATGAGTCTTAATGCTGTCACTTAATCTCTTATCATTTCTGGTTCTCATTTGTTTTTTTTGTTGTTGTTGTTGTTTTTAAAATCAATCTTTTCTTGACAGTACATTTCAATTACAGTAGAAATGAAGAATAAGTTAACATTTTTCATTCTAAAAACACCTAGCAGAGAAAATACAGCCAGTTACTCAAATTCAAAATTGGAATTAGGGGAACATTGAAGTTTTTTATGGCTTAGTAACTTGAATAATCAATGTAAATTAGCTCTATTCCAAAAAGTAAATTAATATCTGCTCTACTAATTAAGAATGTGTGACAATTTAAGTATGATTCTCAGTGCATATGACATTTAAAATAGTTTCTTCTTTTGTCAATTTTCAGGTTGTTAACGTAAAAGGGGAACTCCAGGCAACTCAATCAAACCAAGTCTTAAGAAATCAGAAATTTCAAATTCTGGTTTAGCAAATCTCTTTCTTACACATCCTACATCCAACTTACCAGGAAACCCTGTACCTTCACAATTTATACAGTACCCAGTCACATCTCATCAACTCTATCACAAACACTCAAGCGTACCCTGATATCTCTGCTTCCCCTTGCCTCCCATGGTCTAGTGTCAGTACAGCTGCCATGGTGATCCTGTAAAACTTTAGTCAGATCTTGTGGCCGGGCACAGTGGCTTACACCTGTAATCGCTGAATTTTGGGAGGCCGAGGCAGGTGGATCATGAGGTCAGGAGATCAAGATCATCTTGGCTGACACAGTGAAACCCCGTCTCTACTAAAAATTAAAAAAATTAGCCAGGTGTGGTGGCATGCACCTGTAGTCCCAGCTACTCAGGAGGCTGAGGCAGGAAAATCGCTTGAACCTGGGAGGCGGAGGCTGCAGTGAGCCAAGATAGTGCCACTGCACCCCAGCCTGGGCAACAAGAGCAAGACTCTGTCTTAAAAAAACAAAACAAAACTTTAGTCAGATCCACATCATTCCTCAGTTTCCCAGCTCACAGTGAAAGCCCAAGTCATCACCATGGCCTAGAAGGCCCATGCACTATTTATTTGGTCCCCAGCATCTTTAACTTCATCTCCTACTACTTGCTTCCTTGCTCAGAGCACTCCTACCTCGGGCCTCTGCACTTGCTGTTCCCACTGCTAGAATGTTCCTCACCAATGATCCATACGACTTGTCCTTCATCTCCTTCAATCTAACCAAAAGATACTTCCTCAGGAGGGCTTCCTTTACCACCCTATTAAAAATTACATCCTCTAACCCCTTCCTTCCTTCATCGTCAAGAGCACCTATCACTATGTAACTATCTATCTTGCTTACTTATCTGTATATTCTCACAAAAATGTAAGTTCCAAAGGGCAGGCTTGTTTTTGTTATTTAAGTAAACTTTTTAGACAAATAAAATAAAAACATACAAAAAAGGGCATACATCATAAGTATAGAGTTTAACGAATTTTCATAAAGTGAATATACCCATGGAACTACTACTTAGATGAAGAAACATCTCTGCCTCCTTCCAATCACCATTCCCCCAAAGATAACTACTAATCTGATTTCTGATCCCCAAGGTTAATTTCACTTGTTTTTCTATTTTTTATAAATGGCTTGTTTTTCCATTTTTTTTATAAATGAAGTTTGTTTTTCCATTTTTGTAAATGAAATTGAGCACTTCTTTTACTTAGCATTATGCAGATACATATAGTTCTTCATTCTCATTGTTGAATAATATTCCAAAGATACATAAATATATCACACTTGTTTACCTATTTTCCTGTTGATGAACATTTGCATTGTTTCTAGTTTTGGCTATTATGAACACTACTACTAAGGATATTCATATACATGTCTTTTGCTGAGTATGTGTACACATTTCTATCAGGTAGGACACAGGTCTGTCTGGTTAAGTTCGTTGATGTCTCATTCATCCCTAAAACAGTATCTGGCAAATAATCAGCATTATACAATTAATATTTGTTAAACAAATGAATGGAAACAGTCTTTTTAAATTCCATTAGATTTAACAACTGGCATGAGACTTCCTTGCCTTGCATATGCAGGTTTGTAATGCATAATAATCAATCTCTGTAAACCTGCCACTAAAATTTAAAAAGACTATTAACACTGAAACTCCTTCAATGTTCCTTCTTGATCCCATCTTACTGGATTATTTTATTTTACCACTGCCTTTCTTTCCTTTTGTTTAACCATACATATGTGTCCCTGACAATATGTTTAGCTTGCTTGGTTTTAAACTTTGTAAAAATGTTATGTTATGTGTATTCTCCAGTTTGCATTTTTATCTCAACATGAATTGATACATGTAGATCATTTTTTTTCCACTGCTGTATAGTGCTCCATCGTGGGATTGTAACACAGTATATTAATCCATTTCTTCAGTCTGTGGACAAATGGTTTATTTCAAGTTTTTGCCATTTCAAACAACGTTACTATGAATCTTCTTACCAATGTTTCCTGAAATACAGACTAAGAGGTATTCTAGAAATTGTGGGTTGAATGGCATATGCATGTTCAAATTTATAAAATAATGTTAGAAGTTTTCCAAAGTGGCTATATCAATTTACATCCCTACTATCAATATCGTAAGGGTTCCTACTGCTACACATTCTTGGTAGCAGAATGTGCCAATCTAGGAAATGTAAGTTATTTCACTGCAATTTTTAAATCACATTTTCCTGATTCCTAATGAGGATCTTTTCATACAATTGGCCATTTATGTTTTTTCTTCAAGGAAATCCTTGTTTGACTCTTGCATATTTTTGAAATAGGTTATTTCCCTTTTCTTATTAATTTATAGGAGTTCCTTATATATTTTGGATTTTAATCCTCTCTTGCTTATATATTTGTAAATATCTTCTTGCAGTCTGTGGGCCTTTTCCACAGTTGAGACAATATTTTATTTGAAAATGATTTCAAATGTGCAAAAAAGCTGCAACAATAAAACAAAAAAACAGATAAAGAGTATCTGTATATGTCCTTCCCCGACTATTAACATTTTGGACCATTTGTTTTATCTTTGTGGGCACTCATGTGCTATGTGTATGTGTGTTTATATACACACATATACATACAAACACATATTTTTTTTTCTGAACATTTAAGGGTAAGTTATATATACATCATGGTCCTTTACTCCTAAGTCAGTCAGGGTATATTTCCTAAGTCTAGAGAGATTCTCTAACATAACCATAGTACAATTATCAATTACAATTTACTTCAGTAAATTTAACCCAACAATATCCTTTATGGTATGTACAGTACAGAATCCAATCTAGGGTGAAGTATTGCAATTACTTGGCATAGCTCTTTAGCTTCTTTTAATTTAGAACATTTCCATGCCCTTTCTTGGACATTTTTAAAGAATAATGCTCCCTCCCCACTTGTGTCCTCAATAGAACATTCCTCATTTGGGATTTGTCTGGTATTGCCTTGTGATTCAATTGATGTTATGTTCTTGATTGAAATACTACACCCAAAGTCCATATACTCCTCCTTGGTGATGTTGATTCTGGTCACCTGGTCAAATTTTTGTTCCATTTCTCCACTCTATTATTACTCTTTAAAAATCCCTTGCAACTTTAAATGGTCTACAGAGAGACACTTTAAGACCATGTTCTTCATCAAAAATTTCTGCTAAATGTTGATATCTATTGATAATTAGATTTGATCCAATCTTTACTGAATGGCTGTATCATGTTGATGTTTTCAGTCATTATTAAGTACTTTGATAAACAAACGTTCTACCATTAAATCTATCAATCTTTTCCTTTGTTCCTTACACATTTTATGTCCTGTTTAAGAAATTTTATCCTGCCCTCACAGCACTAAAGGTATTGCCTTACATTTCTTCTGAAGTTTCCCTATGATTAAGTATTATAAGCAGTTGCAGCAAATAAATCACAGTTTCATATATTCTAAATCTAGTAAAAATAGTGTTACTCCAGTTGCCTGTTTTCAGGGGGTTTCAATATTTTTAAAGTTAGTTTTCTCTATGAACAATTTCTAGATTCTAAATTTAATTGTATTTCAGAGTGATTTACATTTTAACTTGAAAGTAGTTGGCCAGGTGCAGTGGTTCATGCCTGTAATCCCAGCATTCTGGGAGGCTGAGGCTGAAGGATCACTTGAGGTCAGCAGTTCAAAACCAGCTTGGACAACTGGGTGAAACCCTGTCTGTACAAAAAGTTAAAAAATTAGCTGAGTATGGTGGTGTGCTTGTAGTCTTAGCTACTCAGGAGGCTGAGGCAGAAGGACTGCTTGAGCCTAGGAGTTCAAAATTACAGTGAGCTGTGATAACACACCCCTGTACTCCAGTCTGTGTAATAGAGCGAGAGCCTGTCTTAAAAAAAGAAAAGGCAGGGGGAGGAGGGGAAAGGCAGTTGACCTGTCAGGCCTGCAACAGAAATTCTTTGCTTTCACTGTTTAAAAACATAAACAAAATGCCATTAATTTATAAGCATGGCTTGTTTCTTTTATAGTTAAAATGATAACCACTGTTTCCACTTCAGAGAGGTAGGAAGAGGGAATAATGGAAAATTACAAGCAGAAAAATGATTAAAAGAGAAAGAAACTGCCACGATTTAAATTGACACTTAAACTGATTGCTGAAATTCTGTGTTTGAAAGGTTGACCTGGAAGAAACAAAGTCAGAAAGTTTGCTTTTTAGACAGAGTAATAAAGCTCTATCTATATTATTTCTACCTCCATACTTTTTCTCAGCAATTGCTAAAAAAAATTTTTAGAAACTGATAAAGCTATTTTTCCATAGAAAACAAGTGAAATGAATATAGTAATTAACTATTTAAAAAAGAAATACACTGGTAAGTGGGTTCCTAGCCTATTTTAGAGGTGAAAACTCCCTAGTTCAGAACAGCCGGAAGGAAACCTTTTTATCACTTATTCCACACGTGTATACTAAGCACAGTCTACACTACACACAAAGTGTTAGGTACTACAGCTAATGAAAACTCCAGATTTCATTGTTTTTGAAATAGTGAATATTAATCTGTATTATTGGTGTATATGTTATAGAGGTGTTTTTTATTAAAAAAAAAAAAAAGAGTGGAAGCAGGAAAACACCTTAAATTCATCCACAAACATTCAAATTCTAAGTCAGAGAGTGGTTGTGAGAGCAGGAAAACCAGACTTGGCATCATCAACTGGTGTTTGACATGAACCTAATCCTTTCACTAATGTTGAGGGAAAAGGCACTCACTATAAAATCCTACTTGAAACGATTCTTTTTTTTGAGATGGAGTTTTCGCTCTTGTTACCCAGGCTGGAGTGCAATGGCGCGATCTAGGCTCACTGCAACCTCCGCCTCCTGGATTCAGGCAATTCTCCTGCCTCAGCCTCCCAAGTAGCTCGGATTACAGGCATGTGCCACCATGCCCAGCTACTTTTTTGTATTTTTAGTAGAGACGGGGTTTCACCACATTGACCAGGATGGTCTCGATCTCTTCATCTCGTGATCCACCCACCTTGGCCTCCCTAAGTGCTGGGATTACAGGTGTGAGCCACCGCGCCCGATGAAACGATTCTTAATTAATTTTGTCTTCTCTGGCTAACCCGGCATATCATGCTATTCCTCTGTATTTCATATGGAAGTGAGTAACCCAGTTAGTAATGTTTTATATAATATACATATCTATGTATATAGGCTGGTAATCCAAATCAATTATATTCTTTCTTTCTTTCTCTTTCTTTCTGTCTTTCTTTCTTTAATTATATTCTCTCTCTCTCTCTCTGTTTCTCTCTTGCTTGCTTGCTTGACAGACACTCACTCTGTGGTCCAGGCTGGAGTACAGTGGGTCACTGCAATCTCTGCCTCCCAGGTTCAAGTGATTCTCCTGCCTCACCTTCCCAAGTAGCTGGGATTACAGGTATGTGCCACCACGTCCGGCTACTTTTTGTATTTTTAGTACAGACGTGGTTTCACCGTGTTGCTCAGGCCAGTCTCAAACTCCTGACTTCATGATCCACCTGCCTCAGCCTCTCAAAGTGCTGGGATTACAGCCGTGAGCCACAGTGCCTGGTCAATTATATTCCATTTCTAACCGAGCAAAAAGAAATCAAGATATATCATTTCATACAAGAAATAACAATAAACCTTGAATGAAACCTTAATTATAAATCAAAGTTTGCTCTTGAGTTTCTACAGAAAATAATGCCAAAAGAGAAGCTGGAAATCATCTTACAGCTAGGCCCTATTCCCATAAACAACGATACTGATAAGAGGTCCTCATTGGAACTTGAAGGGGATCTTGAATATCTTGAACTTCATCTACAGCAGGAGTATTTATTTAGAAACTACTTTTAAAAATGGTTTCATGTGACCCCTAGAGAACACTGAAATTTTTGACAATGGTCAGCTTTTCCTTAAGTTTCACTATAAAGTCTGATTGGTAAACTATCACTTTTGCATGCTATGAAGAAATGCTCTTCAAATGTCAATCTATTAACAAAAATATGAACATTTAAATAAAATTATATTTTAAAGGTAATGCTAAATAGGATATATTTATGTTCTCAGGAGGTACAGTTGTTTGTTAATTTATTTGTTTCCAATCCTCAATCCAAATACCAGTCTATTTGACTAAAGCTAAATGTATTTTTGTCAGACGATGACAACCAACTTCAGGGCCAGAAATTATTACAAATGAACATTCTTTTTTTAAAACCCAAAGCCCAAAATTCTGAAAGTATGAATTTAATTCTTCTGTTTAATGGGCAAAAGGAAGCAAAGAAATCCTTGGGACTCAAGCATTACAGCATGGTTACCAAGAAAGAGCTTGGTGAATTCCTCAAAGCTTTCACTGAAGAGTTATATTAAATTTCCTTTCAGCAACAAATAAATTGGTTTCTTGGGGGTAGAAGCTTAGGTCAGTCATCTAAATGAGGGAAACCAAGAATACATGCCATTTTACTAAGAGTCACTTAAGTGTAAACTACATCTCTCCCCATGGCATGTTTATGCCCTCTCTATAGAAGATTTACACTGGGGAATGTGGGTGGTGGTGATCTTGACTCCTTGCCACTTAGGGTTTTAAAAAATTATCTAAGGTTTACTAGATTTTCTTCACATTTTATTTGATGATAGAACATTTGGATATGAAATTTGATCATAACGCCCTGAGGAAGAAATGGGGTTCCTGTATCCACCAGGAACAAGACAGACCCATGGTCCTTTCTCACCTGTGACACTGTGATGCTGCATTTCTTGGCCAGCTCCTCTTTGGCTTCTTCACTGGGGTAGGGGTTGCTGAGGTGTGAGTAAAAATATTCATTCAAGATTTCTGTGGCCTGTTTACTGAAGTTACGCCTTTTCCGTCTATGACAAGATTTTAAAAAAAAAAAAAAGGAATTTCCATTACAATCAGCATTAACGTAAGAGGGATAGATTAATTAGGATCATACCAAAAAAGTAGATTTCTCTTTTAAACATCCTTAAGGTCTAATTTTATTTCTGTGATATTTTAAAGTTATATTCTAGACATCCTCCAAACCATTATCCAACTCATTTTTAGATGTAGGATCACTAAGAAAAAATACCAGACTATAAAGCACAATTCTTTCTTTCTTTCTTTTTTTTTTTTGAGACAGAGTTTCACTCTTGTTACCCAGGCTGGAGTGCAATGGCGCAATCTCAGCTCATCGCAACCTCTGCCTCCTGGGTTCGGGCAATTCTCCTGCCTCAGCCTCCTGAGTAGCTGGGATTACAGGCACGCACCACCATGCCCAGCTAATTTTTTTTTTGTATTTTTAGTAGAAACGGGGTTTCACCACGTTGACCAGGATGGTCTCGATCTCTTGACCTCGTGATCCACCCGCCTCGGCCTCCCAAAGTGCTGGGATTACAGGCTTGAGCCACCGCGCCCGGCCTATAAAGCACAATTCTTTGAGGACCTAATACTTTAGGTATTCAATGAAGATCCAGTGAGAACAAACAAGGTCTATCAGAGAGGTTACAGGGAAGAGAACTTGGCAAAGGAAGAGTTCTGAAACAGAAACTTCTTGTCTAAAGGTTAGAGCAGCTTGGAGCACAGTAAAAGACAGGGAATGTGTGAGATGAGTCTGGAAGGATGGGTAGGGGACATATTACAGAAGCTCAGTGGACTCTATAAGAATTTTTGGATTTTATGCTGAGTGCAGTAGGAAACTATCAAAGGCTTTAAGTTTCAAGTTTTTAAAAGATCCTTCTGACTGCTGAGAATAGTTGAAGGAGGGCATGAAAGGAACTACAAAGCCCATTTTAGGAGATGATTCCACTGGTCAAACTGAAGATCACAGTAACCTGGCACAGGGTGAGAGTGATAAAAATAAGATTTAAGATTTACTTGAAAGGTAAAAGCAATAGGACCTGATGATGTATTGAATAGGAGGAGTGAGGATTTCTAAGTTTTTCTGCTTAAGCCACTGCCTAGACTGAGGATGATTTCCTTCACAAGGTAGAGGAAAGAACAAAATATTTGGGGGGGGGGGCAAAGAAGTGGGTGACAGACTTTCAAAAGATCAAATATTTATTAACAACATATTTCAAGTAGCAAAAATATCATTTATATTTGGGTTTTATTATTAAGATTTTTAAAAATTCCAGCCTGAAAATTATCATTTGTCAGAATTCACTTTCAATTAAGTACTCCAGTAACTAAAAAATGCCTTTCTCAGATAATTTTCTTAATATTTTCTTCCAAATAATCTTAATTCTTCTCAATTGTGATATCCCACAGTCAGAAAAGACAGTCAGTAGGCTGTTGTAAAGGTATGCATTCTATGAGATTTTTCTAGTCAAAATGATGTCACTCACATGGCAGGTTACGTACATGATCTATATTTCAACATTAAGGGACAGTCAAGGGAGCACAAAATCTAGGTCTGATCAAAATAACTCAGGTTTTAGTCCTGAAATTTCTTAATTTCAATAATTTTTAGGAGGGTTAAACTATTGTTTTCTGGGGGGTGAAGATGAGATTGAAGATCTATTTGGGGATTACAATCAACAGGATTTGATGATGAACTGGATGGGAGAGGTGGTAGGGGAAGACAGGGAAGGAGGGGAAGGAAGACAACTACACCAAGAAGAACAGTTAGCATTTTTGCAGGAGTCATGTGTTGCTTGAAAAGCAAGACAAGGTCCCGGGGTGAGGGCACGTTGAGGAGGCATACTTTGATGAGTAGGTACATGGGTAAGGTCTACAGTAGATACGAAAATGTCAAATTCACAGGCATTATCTGACCCACAGACATTATTTGTTGAGACTACACAGTAATTACCTGCTCATAAGAATCTAAGTTTCTGACTTCTTATGAAAAATTGGGATGTCAGCCATACTGAGCCCATGTTCTCAGAAGGCAGCTCTAAGCTAAAGCTGGGTGATGGCTGTCCCCTTAGACATGCACCTGCCTGTTCTGACCTTCACTGTCCCTCCTTATATCCCTGATCAAGCCACTCCACTCAATTCCACTATATGTAAGCATTTAAGTTTGTGACTCCTAGTAGAAAACATGGAGCCCAGGAGCAAGGCCCAGAGTAGATGGGAAAGAGACGACACAAGTATATTTCTTTGGGAAATAGGAATGTGTGAAAGGAGGATCAAAAAAAAATATATCTAGGAAAGCAAAGAGAAGTTTGGCTCATATCAATTTTGCCCAAGGGTGCTTCATCAAAAACCTCAGAGAACAAACAGAATAGCTGACCAGATATTCTGTCTGTGTCCAAACTCCAGCACTTCTACTGGAAGAGAAGAGGGACCTAGACAAATCTGTTCTTTTTGCACTGCATGCTTCATTTTGTCCAATTATGAAGAAAACATAAGCATGGAAAGCCAGAGTGAGCAAGGGAATGATACATCTGACTGCGCATGTTTGCCTAGAGCAGAGCCCCTTGCCTTCTCAGTGCAGAGGGCTTGCTGGGAGGCACTACAAGAATAGATGGAACCAAAGCTCAGTATTTGCGTTCACTTGAAGGCACATGAGAGAACTTGGTCTTATACGTTTATATTTTAGAAAACATCCTGTAGAAAATGCCCATTAAGCATTTCCCCTCAGTTTCACTCCCCCAGGGTTCCCCACACTCTAAATGGCTATGCTTGAGGTCAATGTGCAGTGGCACATCAGTCCAGGGCTGTATCCCATCAGCATCACAGTATTACTACCAGCAATCTCCGTGAGAGAAGGGACTCTGCTCCAAGCTCTGCCACTCTCTCATTCCAGCTCTGCTCTCTCTAGGCTGTTAATATACTTTCTCTTCGTGGAAGAAAAAATAAATCATTTAGGTGTATACATTATGAATGCAGTTATGGAAAAAATAAACTTACATGTTGACAAGAATGGGAAAGTATCAGCAGAAATAAGGATAGCAATTATGTTAGAAAACATTCCTTTCTATCAGACATATATTTTACTCTTTGTTACATAATGCTTTTTATTAAAATGCTCAAATTTGGACAAATAATTTAAAAATGTTTTTTGCCTTCTGATGCTACCTCTCTAACTCTGATTTGAGCTGTTACAAAGTATTAACTGGAATTATTCATTTATCTGGCCAGTCAACAAATTCCTTTTGGTGGCCTCTAACGTGCAAGTCATTTGCTAGAATTGTGGGGAATGCAAATGTATAAGTCTTGGCTGTTGCTTTCAATGACATCATGGCTTACTAAGGAAGAGAAGAAATGTTTGTGAAAAACTACAGGAAAGGGAGTCTACATGAAGTTTGGTCTAAACAGTTGAATAAACATAGTATAACTGTTCAAGGGAAGGAAGGGCTAGTCCAGTGGGGTGACTAAAGTGGATTTTCTGAAATGGGAGCATTTAGACCAGACCTGGAATGATGAGCAAGATCTCACTAGGCCCGACAAGTACGAGCACTGGTTCCATTCTGGGCTCTGTTCCATATACCTTCACAGATGATGCCTTGTTACCAGTAACTAACTTAAGACAGACGGTTTGTTGTGGGAGGGAGGGAAGTAAGTGGTTAGACTCAGGAAAAGAAGGAATTCTAAGCAGTGGAAACAGGTAAGTCCATGAGGCATTTCATTTTTGGAAGAAACACAGGAAAGAACAATTTAGTGATATAAAATAAGAACACTGAAAATGTTTAAACTTTGATCTAATAATTCCATTTCTAAGAATTGATCCTTAGGAAATAATCCTGAAGGCCAAAAAGGTTCAATGCATGAAGATTTTCATTAAATGTTAGTTTCAATAAAAATCTATCTAAAATAGTACCCTCTTCATTTTCTCTCCTCTTGACTTGCTTTATTTTTCTGCATAGCATTTATCACCCTCTTACATTTGATTACATTATTGAATAGAGTGTTACAGTATATTCATTCGCTTGTTTGCTATCTGTTTCCTCAAGGATAATATAAACTCAATTGGGGCAAGTATGTTAACCTATCTTGTTTACCACTATATCCTCAGTACCAATAAATATTTATGGAAAAAAGGAAGAGATTATATGAAAATTATAGTTGGATGGGCATGGTGACTCATCCCAGCACTTTAGGAGGCAGGGTAGCTTGAGCTCAGGAGTTTGAGACTACCCCGGGCAATGTGGTAAAACCCCATCTCTACAGAAAATACAAAAATTATCCAAGCATGGTGGCACAGCCTCCCAGCTACTCGGGAGGCAGAGGCAGGAAGATCACTTGAGCCTGGGAAGTTGAGCCTGCAGTAAGCCATGATAGCATCACTTACTACACTCCAGCCTGGGTGACAGAGTAAGACCTTTTCTCAAAAAAAAAAAAAAAAAAAGAAAAGAAAAATTAATAAAGACAAATGCTCAAAAATAAGGGAATGCTAAGTACATTATTTATTTTATATCCATTTGGTAACTTCACAAGTACTATTTATAATTAGAGATTATAATTACATGAAAATGTTTATGTATTCATTGTAAATGTTTTAAAAAGCAGACCAAACTATGTATACTGACCCATTACAGAAACATTTCTTTTTAAAAGCACCCAAACAAACAAAAAGAGAAGAAAATATTCTAAAACATTTATAGTGATTTTTTTCTTTAAGTAATAAAAATGAGGTTTTTATTCCTCATCCTTTTATTCCACATATTTTTGAAATTTTCCATAGTGAACTTGGTATTTTTCAAATAGAAAGAAGACTAATAAAATCTTCACAACAACAAAGAAGTAATGCAGACAGGGACAGGCCCTAAATGTCAGGTTAAGGAGTGTATATGTGAGTATGCATGTAAAAGCATTGGAAAGCTACTGTGGTTTTTAAGCAAAGCAATCAGGCTAGCACAGTAATGTTACAGAAACAGACAAGAGATATGGAGGATGGGCTGGAGAGCAGTAGGACTGGAGTCAGGAAGACTAGTAGGTACTGTGCTAGTCCTTGTACAAAAGGATGGACAGGAACAGAGATGGAAAGAGAGCTAACATGAAAAACACTGAAAAGGAAGCAACAGTGAGTTCTAGTGACTAATTCCATATGGAAGAAGAGAGAACTAAAGATTATATCAAGTTTTGGTTAAGTAGGAAAATAGTGATATAATGTTTTCTTATTTGGCTCTAAGGAAGAGCTCTGGCATGAAGACTGCTCCACATACTTTGTTTTCCAGTCGAGAAGGAATTTTAGTTATTTCCTTTAATATTGTGAGATTTGGATAATGATCACCTCTGTCAGATTCCATGGGAAAAGAAAGAAAAATAAAATAGAAACTCCTTTCCAAAGCTGCAGATTGATCATAAGCTTTAGCAATGCCTGAGAGGCATCCCTACAGAGGCAGCATATACTAGGACATTGACAGTTCTTCCGTTCTGTCACTCAGTAGGTCACTATATACAATTTATTACCATATACAATGCATTACCTAATTCCTGTGAAACTTGGGAAAAGCTTCAGATAAAGGAAAATTTTCATCCTTACAGGAAAAATGATAGGCTTGCTTTCTTGATTTAAAAATACAGACTCTGGAGTTTTGCGGTAACTGCTAGTAACTGAAATGCCACTTCTTTCTTAGGAGTATCAGTATCTCCAAGTATTTTCCCATAATACGCACAATCAGTGTAAAATTACGAAATTCTTAGAAAATACCCTTTGTGCTGGGCACGGTGGCTCACACCTGTAATCCCAGCACTTTGGGAGGCCAAGGCAGACAGATCAAAGTCAAGAGTTCAAGACCAGTCTGGCCAACATAGGGGAACCCCATCTCTACTAAAAATACAAAGATAATTAGCTGGGTGTGGTGGTGGGCGCCTGTAGTCCCAGCTCCTCGAAAGGCTGAGGCGGGAGAATTGCCTGAACCTGGGAGGAGGAGGTTGCAGTGAGCAGAGATTGCACCACTGAGCCTGGATGACACAGTGAGACTCTGTCTCAAGGAAAAAAAAATACCCTTTGTTAAAATAGTTACATGCAGAAAATTATCCTTAAAAAATACCTTTTAGCATCAGAATGGAAAGGCTATATATTCCTAAAGTCATTAGCAGGGATGCTAATCCTATTTATTTCCTGAGACACTAAATTGGCAGCTAACCCACACTACCATTCCCAGACAGGAAAAAGCTTGATAGCACAGGCACCATGAGTTGAATTACCTGTCCGTTGTACAAAAGAGCTCATATGGCCAAATTAAAGAAGAATTTAAGATCTGGCCAGTTTTACAGAAAATAATATACATGGAGTGAAAGACGGGGGAAAGCCATGCAATAGATTTGTGACTTCACATACCTGGCATCAAGGAACCTTGATCTTAAAATCATAACTGCTTCACAAGTGCTTTGTTTGAGCTGCATCTGAATGGAACTAAATTTTCGATGGATGATGCCCACCATTCTTTCAATCTCTTTGGGGGAAATGGGACGTGTTCTACTCTGTTCTCGGAGAAGGTTCATCACATGTGTAGTGAATTCATTACATGCCTGTAATGGGGGGGAAAAAAATCACTCCTTTGGAAACGGGTATTTTATATTATCACACCAAGACATTAACTCATCTGAATTTAAACCTCATTTGCAATCACCAATAGTATTATACAGTGTGTAAGGTAAAATAAAAACTAAGATACTTGTAAAATGGTAGTAGTAGTTAAAGCAGCAAGAATTCTGAAACCATGCATAGTCAGATGTGCAAGGGAGACACAGCACTCAACCACTCTTCCCACCCATCCCTGTCCAGTTCCAAAATGAGATTTTCTCATTCGAGGATGCTCAAATTCCCATATTTAAGTAAAAATATATGTTAACTGTTAATACTAAGTACCACCTATTTTCTCTGGGGTTTTACATTTATTCAACAGATGCTTACTGAACAACTACAAAGTTCAAACTCTTGCCAGTGCTGTTAGGGACAGCACTGAGAAATGAGTAAGATGCAGGCCTGGCCTTTGGTGAGAAAAATACATGAAAAACTAATTTAGTGCAAAGACTAACAGGAAGATATTAATAGGTTCTAAGGAAGGAATATTCTCATCTGTAGGCTTCATGGATTGAGCTTTAAAGAACAAGTAGCATCTTTGAAAGATGGATAAAGATGGAAGTCAGGAGGAATCCCAGGCACTAGAAATAACAGTATGTTGCAAGTTCAGAGACCGGCAAGTGGGAATAGAGAATATGTAAAGTAGCAAAAGGGATTCAGGTTTGAATTAGCACATAAAGGGCCTTGCATGTTAAGCATTACAATGACCTGTTATAATTTAGCTGTAGTGCAGGCCCTTAGTGGATATAAGCCATCTCTGTAAAGCAGCTCAACTCCAAGGATTAGATTTGGGTCTCAAACTATTCAGTTAATAATCCTCAGACATTGTCTCTTTTAATACACATACACATACATGTATTTGTTTCTCCTAAAATTCAGGGTCTCGCTCTGTCACCCAGACTATAGTGCAGTGGTGTGCTCATAGTTCATTGCAGCCTCAAGCTCCTAGGCTCAAGCAATCCACCCATCTCAGCCTTCCAAGCAGCAGCAACCACAGGCATGTGCCACCCAGCTAATTTTTAAATTTTTAGAGTTGAGGTCTTGCTATGTTGCTCAGACTAGTCTCAAACTCTTGGCCTAAAGAGATCCTCCCACCTCAGTCTCCTGAGCTGCTAGGATTACAAGTGTGTGCCATTGCATCCAACTTCATCTATATTCTCTTTGATTTATAAATCTGTGTAACTGGACGTACACTGAAATCCAGTACTGCCCTGGTAAATAAAGTATCAGTTTATACTCTTGAAGAAAAATAATCTCTTCTGACATTTTCCTTAAAAATGCAGGATGGGAAATTCTGCATCTTACTGTACGAGTGCCCCTTGAAGAGCGGGCAGACAGAACAATTCATTTATCAATGCAAGACACGTTTTGAAGTTATAATAATGTCCACTTCCCTATAGATATCCTGAACATTGCTCACATATAGCACATGATGGTTTTTCTAACTGCTCATTAGAGGACTAACCTTGCCTGTACACTGAGTATTTCACTTACTCTAAGCTTTTACAGAGCTTTCCATAAATATTTCTAAGGTTAGGTAAAATGAGTCTTGCTTATCATTTCAAGGTTTTTCAAAAAAAATGTTTTAAGCCATAGGAAATATTAAATTTCTTGTGAGTGGTGACACTATATTATACTTATGGGATTCTTCAGAGTGTAGAATTATGCAACATACATATCTAATAAACATCTAGAGATTGGTGGGCTTTTTAAAACTACAATTCAAGAGTGAGAGTTACGTTGTTTAATAGCCATAAATTCATTATCCCTGAACCATAAGAGAAGAATTCTTAATCTGCAGTCAATGGATAGGTTTAGAAGGTCTATAACCTCCTGAAATCCTATAAAGTTGTGTGTATATTAATAATTCTGATGGGAGAATCTGCGAAGGTTTTGTTTTCTTTTCGGATTCTCAATCTATAATTTTAAAAGGTTAATAATCACTGTCCTAGGATATGACATAGTAAAACATTAAGCAATGTTGTAGACTAAAACCAGAAGTGGAAGGCAGAAACCAAGACTTAAAAAATAAATTTGAGACCTTCCCCACTATATTATCAATTTATTTTATTTTATTTTATTGAGACAGAGTTTAGCTCTTGTTGCCCAAGCTGGAGTGCAATGGCACAATCTTGGCTTACTGCAAGCTCCACCTCCCAGGTTCAAACGATTCTCCTGCCTCAGCCTCCCAAGTAGCTGGGATTACAGGTGTGCGCCACCATGCCTGACTAATTTTTTTTCTATTTTTAGTAGAAATGGGGTTTCACCATGTTGGTCAGGCTGGTCTCGAACTCCTGACCTCAAGTAATCTACCTGCCTCAGACTCCCAAAGTGCTGGGATTACAGGAGTGAGCCACTGCGCCTACCCTATTTACTTATTTTGAGACAGTTTCGTTCTGCTGCCCAGGCTGGAGTGCAGGGGTATGATCTTGGTTGACTGCAACCTCCACATTCCGAGTTCAAGAGATTCTCATGCCTCAGCCTTCCAAGTAGCTGGGATTACAGGCATATGCTACTGCGCCTGGCTAATTTTTGTATTTTTAGTAGAGACAAGGTTTTACCATGTTGACCAGGCTGGTCTTGAACTCCTGACCTCAAGTGATTCACCCTCTTCAGCCTCTCAAAGTGCTGGGATTACAGGCATGAGCCACCATGCCTGGCTTATATTATCAATTTAAACGATCTTATGCGAAGTTAAAAACAAGTGGTCATCCTACCAATAATTAAATGTATATATCTTTTTCTTGAACTTGCCCTAAGGAGATGTTTATATAATTTCCAAGTTATATAATGTGACCAACTCTACCCTTCCGTTTTCTCATCAGCAAAACAAAGATAACTGAACTAAAACTGTTCCCAAACTTGGATGAACAATTCTATAGTTCTACAGCTAGTACCACAGAATGTTAACTAATGGCCCAAAATTATAATATGTTTGGGAATTGCTGGGTTAATCAAAATCTTAAAAGATTTTTGTGGGTAAGACTCCTCAATATTTCTATCCCAATATGTGTAATAAATCTTCAAGGAGAAATACATATCCAATTTTTTCCCAAATAAATCTGGCCACAAAACTTCTCTCTAGAGTAATACTGTCTAACAGAAATATATTGTGAGCCACATATTAAATTTAAAAAATCTCAGTAGCCATGTTAAAAAAAGAATTAGGTGAAATTAGTCAACAATATATTACACTTAACCCAATATAGAAAAAACATCTTGGCCTGGGCAACATGACAAAACCCCCATCTCTACCAGAAATATAAAAATTAGGTGGACATGGTGGTATGCCTGTGGCCTCAGCTACTTGGGAGGCTGAGAAGGGAGGATCACTTGAGACCAGGAGGCAGAGGCTGCAATGAGCCGAGATTGTACCACTGCATCCAGTGTGGGTGACAGAGTGAGATCCTGTCTCAAAAAAAGAAAAAACATTTCAACACATAATCATTTTTTAAAAAACTGTTATTGAGGTATTTCATTCTTTTTTGGTACTCTTTGAAATCTAGTGTGTATTTTACAACGACAGTATATCTCAATTCAGACTAATCAGACTTCAAGTGCTCATCAGCTACATGTGGCTACTGGCTGCCATATTCAACAGCACAGCTCTATGGCATCTTGTGGACCAATATGCTAGGAAAAACTCTTTGGGAAATACTATGCGAGGTAATCTTTGATGCATTTTTAAATTTTTCAGCACCATACATTCACACAAACACAATAAAAGCCCATTTGCCTTAGGAATGTCCTTGACAAAGCAATATAAATTATTCATCTTATTACATATCAACCTTTGAGTATGTCTTTAATATTCTGTGTGTCAAAATGGGACACACATAGAAAAGTACTTGTATTGCACATTGAAGGATGACTTCCCTAAGAAAAAGCACTTTTATAGCTGTTTAAGTCATGAGTGGAAGTCACTTTTTTCATTGAATACCATTTTTACTTGAAAACAAATTTGATAAATTATGATTATTTGGAGTTAGTTATTTGGTAGATGTTCTCTCAAAAATGAAACAAGTTAGCCTTCCACGTAAAGGAAAACAGCTGACAGAATTATGCCAATTATGAAATTTGAGTTTTCAAGTGAAAATTAGAATTTTGGAAAACTTGCATCCACCATTGTAAGTTTAACAGTTTACCATAGACTTTCTGATGAGTTCAGAGTTAATATTCATAAATGATATTTTGATATTATATAATGTGTCAAAATTTGGATGATATGCATAATTCAGTAAACCTGTACTTTCCAAATGATCAATGCCTGATGTTACAAAAGCATGCATAGGTACAAGAGCCATTCAAAGTGAAAACCAGACCAGTGAATCTTAAGGAAACAGAGTACAAAAAGTTAAGTGACACAGTTTCAGGTTTCTCATTGTAGCACGCCTTTACAAAACTATAACTTGTAAAGTTCTGATGTAATATCAAAAAAAGAGTATTCACAATTATCTGAAAAGGTTATCAACATTTTCTCTTTTGCAATGACATAACTGTGTGAGGCCAAATGTTCTTCATATATTTCAAACATATGACAACCCTTGACTGCTGAAGCAGATACGAGACTCAAGCTGATTTCTATCAAGCCCAAAGTGAGTTTTGCAAAAATGAAAAAGCAAGGTCATGCTTCTCACTAAATTTTAATTTTCTGATTTTTAAAAAAGTTACTCAGGATAACATGTAATGGCTTGTTGTAATTTTTGAATTAATTAGGGCTGGCCATGGTGGCTCATTCCTGTAATTCCAGCACTTTGTAGGGGCAAAGCAGGAGTATTGCTTGAGCCCAGGAGTTCAAGACCAGCCTGGGCAACAAAGCAAGATCCCATATCTCTAAAACAATTTTAAAAATTAGCTGGGCATGGTGGTCCCAGCTACTAGGGAGGCTGGGGCAGGAGGAATGCTTGAGCCCAGAAGATCAAGGCAGAAGTTAGCTATGATCATACCACTGCACTCTAGCCTGGGCAACAGAGTGAGAATCTGTCTCTAAAATAAATAAAATAGGCTGGTGGTTCATGCCTGTAATTTGAGCCCTTCAGGAGGCCAAGGAAGGACAATTGTTTGAGCCCAGGAGTACAAGACCAGCCTGGGCAACATTCACACCCCATCTCTACAGGAAATTAAAAAAAATTAGCTGGGCACAGTGATATACACCTGTGGTCCCAGCTACTCAGGAGGCTAAAGTAGGAGAATTACTTGAGCCCAGGAGGTCAAGGCTGCAGTGAGCCATGTTCGCACCACTGTACTCCAGCCTGGGCGACACAGCAAGATCCTGTCTCAAAAAATTAAATAAAATAATTAGTAAATACTTTGAATTTTTCTAGTTTTAATATCTATTATAATAAATATTGATAGATATAAGCCCCAACCCAAAAGCTTTTACAGAAGTCTCCAATAATTTTTAAGAGTCTAAGTCCTAAGACTGAAAAGTTTGAGAACTGCTGTGCCAGAGTATGGAAGCATTTCTAATGTGTACACATAACATTGCTAATACCGACAAAACTAGCTCACTCATTATGGTAACATACATCTATGACAGGGCATATATCTAAATAAATAATTCAAGATTCCTATGTGAATGATACCTGAGATATTTGCTTTCTTAATTTTTGGCTGGGTTTTAACCTCTCCAGCATGGTGTTTGTCTATGGTTTCTAAAGAGCAGCCAAAGATTTATATGAGAAAAAAGAGTTAAAAGCAAAAAAGTTTCTGCATCTAAAAACTCGTAATTTGCTAAAACATTTACTGAATGTCTCAAGACTTATTAAGTGAGGCCATCTATGAACGCAAATGCTGATGAGCAATTTGGCAATAGACCAACATTCACAGAATTCACATAGCTTTTCTTTAAACCAGTAGTTCATACATGATTAATTAAAACATCTCATTTATGTAGTGTGCACTTTAGCTCATTACTCTAAGTAAAATTCGTTAAGTATTTACATTTAGATAATTAAAATATGGGTACATCCTTAAGAAAGATGCATACACTTTAGGCAAAGTGATTTTTTTCCTTTATACCACTGAAAGTAAATTACAGCCTCATTTCAGCATCATCTGTACCAGGTTCAGAGCAGAGCACAGCACTGCCTCATCACCTAACTCCTTAAAAGGTATACATTTTTTTTTAAACTATAAACAGAGTAAGAATGATCAAATGATTGCAGCTGTTTGGAAGGGCCACCCAACCACATACTAACATTGATGGTATTTATAATATAGAATGCTCACTTCAAACATTTATCATATCTTACATCATGCCTATAAGATATATTAAAATAGACATTTGCAGAAATTTTTCCTTGCCTTATGTTTTCCAAGTGAAACTGTGAGTTACAAGCTTTCTGGTTAATGTCCTTAATATAAATATAAATATACCATGTTTAATTGAAATATTTGGGAAATAAAAGTATGAATTTTCTGATTAGAAGTACTGGCAGAAGTCTTTCTCTTTTAATCCAGCTGTTGAAAACTACCTAGAATACATTTTTGTTTCTGTGTTTAAAACATACACTGCAATAACAGTTAACATATAAGGCATGGAAGATTTCATCTGTTAAAAGCATTTTCAAGGCCAGGCGCGGTGGCTTAAGCCTGTAATCCCAGCACTTTGGGAGGCCGAGGTGGGTGGATCACGAGGTCGAGAGATCGAGACCATCCTGGTCAACATGGTGAAACCCCGTCTCTACTAAAAATACAAAAAAAACTAGCTGGGCGTGGTGGCGCGTGCCTGTAATCCCAGCTACTCAGGAGGCTGAGGCAGGAGAATTGCCTGAGCCCAGGAGTCGGAGGTTGCGGTGAGCCGAGATCGTGCCATTGCACTCCAGCCTGGGTAACAAGAGCGAAACTCCGTCTCAAAAAAAAAAAAAAAGCATTTTCAATCAATTTTTATTATGAGACTTTGTCTTTCCCATTTGTTCCTTTCTCCTTAAAAACCCAAACCAAGTAATAATTGAGGATTTGAAATATTTGTATTCTCAATAATGTTTTAATTATATTTTTGGCTGGCTAAACTGTCTTCTCAATGTCAGTACATTGGTTTACATACAAAATTAAAGTTTTCAGTGTTTATTTTGCAGTGGGGCTTTTTTCATTGTGGATTCAGATTCAATCTCTTTCTTGCCTTTAAGTTTATATTGTGGAATAAAAGCTGTAAAATAGACAGTGGGCAAGCACTAATTTTGGGGAAATTTTATAATGATCAGTGATCAGATCTAAAAACTGAATTGGTCTTTTGTAACCATCAAGAGAAGCTAACTGCAAGCAGATCATAATATCCTATATTCTAAAATCCACTTTTGACAAGAAAGAATAAATCTATTTTAAAAAGTAGATGCCCCTCAAATCCACACTGAAACTATTTTCCAAATGTCTTGCCAGCCTCACAAGTAACTCTAGTCTAATACAGTAGATTTTGTATTTATTGAATGCTTATTAAATCAACAAATTTTTCTTGGTTTTGGATAAAAGTTAAAAGTCTGCATTTAAAGATTCTAAGCCAACTAGAATGAGACCAATATGCCTGAGGAACAGCCACAAAGATGAAATAGCTGTTGTACCTCAGCACTTCTTACTTAATTACATAGTTTAGGGACCTAGCTCATGAGAGTTTTATAAGGATTATACTATATAACATATGTTAAATTCTTTGCATAGAGTCTGGAGCATAATTAACACTCAATAAATGGCAGTTATTATTGATGACCATGAAAATGGTAATTTTATGAAATTCATACTATTTTTATGTCATTATTCTGCAAGCAAGTCCACACTTCATCTAATATAGTTCTGCCTTCTCATTGCCTGAATAAGCACAAAAACTGTTTCCAAAGAAGTTGGAAAAAAAAAAGAGTATTCAAATTTACCAAATAAAACCATTGGTTTTATTAATCAAGCCTATGATCATAGATACAGTTGGCACACAGAGCCAATAAACTAGTAACTTAAAGGAAAAAAAGGGAACAAACCAAACACTCCTTCCAGGCAAGGAAAAGGCCAGGCATGAAAGCCAACAAGAAGTAAAATCTTCCCTTGGAACAATGAATGACAAATCCTTGCTTTGGAACATGAAATCAGGTAGTATCCTTTTGTCTACCCTGCTTAACTGTTAAGAAGAAATAGCAAAATGGAACTAGGAGTTTATGGGCTGCACAATCTCTAATGTGAAAACATCAGGATTTTTTTAAATCTGATAAAAATAAAATCCTTTACAAGCAAAAGCTATTTTGCCAGCAAACCTAAGCACATAATGTAAAGATCTCAAAAAGCACAAGGATATGTCTTTACAGTGGTTTACATTTTTCATCCAGTCTCCATTCCCTCCGCAATCTGTAAGTCCTCTTGTAGCCAAATGATACCTGACTGGTCATGAGCACGTTCAGTGTATTCCTTGGTTCCAGTGCTTTGCCTGATTTGGGGTGAGTTCAAATGACATCTGTGAACTCAGAAAGCAGGTTCTCAGATGCTTGGGGAGGGCTGGGACCCTTATAACACTTTTGCCTTCAGCAAAAAATGTATTTCAATATAATTATAGTAGATAGCTTTCAATATGTCATCTCTATTATAGCAGCTGTAAATTATGAGTGAATTGCCTGTGTACGAGCATTTCTTCTGGTACAAGCAAAGTGGGAGAGCTGCACAGAGCATGATGTATCTGTTCCTTTTTAACTGAGAACAAATGTTGGAGTCAAATTTCATTTGCAAAAACCAATGTGTCCATTTCCTTTTGGTAGACTGGCAGAGGAACCAAGAAAGAATTTTAATTCTTAAAAACAAGGCTTCCTAGCACCCTTGGCTTAAGTTCTAGGAATTGACCTATTCTAATAGCTGGGCCTTTAACCATAAGAACGTATTTGCAAGGTACAGTAAAAGCATTTTTCAAAAGTTTGTAGCTAATCAACAAGAAGACAGAGAAGCACATAGGTTTGTCTCTTAGCTAAAAAGGAAAGCCATGTACCCAAGATGAAGTATTGTAAGACAGTTTGCCGTAAGCTTTGGAAAATTATCATATTCCTGCTCGGAATCAAGAAGAAGAAAATAAAATAGTTTTGTTTCCTTTTGGATGGCAGTAATATTCAAGAACCTTACCCTAGCATATATCCCATGCCTAGTATTTCAAAAGTATTTATAAGTGAATTTTTAGATGGTTATCAGCAAGAACTATTAAATCTGAGCCTATGTAATAGAGACATATGATAAAAGAAGAATTTTCTGGAGGGAAAAACAGGATTTTAAAGACAATACCATTTCTAAAACATACACATAAAACTGAGCCTTGCAGCTTGGATTTAATTTTGCTCAAACTGTAGCTCTAGTCTGTCTGCTTAGCTTTATAAATGTGGCTGTGCTTATAAGGTACTTTAATTTACTGCAGTGGTGGTGTTTGTTAATTTTATTGCAATCTAAATCTAAACAGGCTTCAGATACATTTTCATTACAGCTTCATTGTGAAACACGGTAGAGTGAATAACTCTAAGATTCCAATGTAGTTTATTTCTAAAAGACTCAACACAATTTTCTGTTGAAGCCTTTGCCTTAACATGTATGTTCTTCCTATTTACTATTAAGCTTTCTGTCGTTCAGAGTACTCGTGCTCACTTTTAAGAGGAAAAATTTAATTGCTGTAAAGTGATTAAAATAGTTGGTTTTGGCCAGGTGCAGTGACTCATGCCTTTAATCTCAGTACTTTGGGAGGCTGAAGTGAATGGATCACAAGGTCAGGAGTTCAAGACCAGCCTGGTCAACATGGTGAAACTCCCATCTCTACTATAAACACAAAAATTAGTCAGGCATGATGGAGGGCGCCTATAATCCCAGCTGCTTAGGAGGGTGAGGCAGGCGAATCAGTTGAACCCAGGGGGCAGAGGTTCGAATGAGACGACATTGCACTACCGCACTCCAGCCTGGGCAACAGAGTGAGACTCTGTCTCAAAAAAAAAAAAAAAAAAAAAAAGTTGTTTTTCCATCTGCTCTGCTCCCATTTCAAATGCAATCCAACAAGGGAAGATCAGAGAAAACCAGAATGTACCCGAATTATTTTCCAATTCTACATGGGTAGCAGCACAATTCAATGAAAAAGGACGAAGTATTTTCAGAAACTGATTTCAACATCTGATTTTAATACTAACTAGATGTGCAACACTGGACAAATCACTTACCCTCTCTGAGTCTCATTTTCTCCTCTATAAAATGGACATTACAATACTATCTATTTTAGAAATCCTATCTCTTCACCTGTCTTAGCTCTGTTTAGCCCTTCTTGTAACACCGAAGCGTATCTTTGAAAGGTCCAACCAGATAAAGCCCTTGTATCCCAAAGAACTGAAAGGAAAAGTGGACCATTTTGGGTCAAAACGCACCGATCCTAATAACTTAGGAAATTACAGTCACAAGAGCTATAAAAGCCAGCCCCAAAGACAACTTAAGAGAATTAAATGCTGCTATATCACTTTTAAAACAATTTCAAACCTACAGAAGAAAATCTGCAAATTAAAATTCTGCTGATTCTGCCAACTAGTCATCATACCCCATCTATTCATTTGTCGCTACTGTATAGATTTTATTTATCTATATTTTTCCATTCGAAAGTGTTAAAATGAAAAAGGAACTATATATTTACATCGTTATTAGGCTACTGATTATATCCAGAAATAATTCATGAATACATTTTTAGACTCAGGACTTCCCAATTTGATCTTCAGTAAAAAAAATACAAAAAAGAGATAAACTTATAAGAACTTGTGTATACATTTATATTTTAAAAGCCAAAAATAAAACAAAACAACAACCAAAAAACCTGGTGATTTGACTCTGTTTTCAGCTGGGACTAAGGTAACCTAAAATCTCATGGAAAATTTTGTAGGATATTTCTAAAACAATGAGACTCAGGACCTTGTCACTGCCTGATACCAGCTTCACCCAACTTCTACTAGGGCTGTATGGAGAAAGTAAGGAGGCAGGTGTAAAGATACATGGCAGGAGGTAGTAAGGAACCACCTTAATTCCTTAGCCAAAAAACTCGGGCCATTTGGCCTCTAATATTGTATCTCTTTCCATGCAAGGTGACTGGTGGTGTTTATCTAATAAGTAGGTATAGTTATTTTAGCATAAAGTTATGCAATTAGGATTATACTATAAATAAGAGTCATTTTCTACTGTTTATGCTCAGAGGCAACCTTTTCAACCATGACTTACTTTGTTCACTCTCAATTATTCATATGTAAAATCAGAAAGTGGGATATTTTTACAAACACACTATACAATAATTTTTCCAAAATTATTTGTACATTTTCCACCAAAAGTTATTCTTACAAATGAGACTAGACATATAGTTTAAATCCCAGAAAATCCTATTCTAAAAATAGAAAACATCTTATAACATTAATTTATATTACATTTTAACTTAATGCTATACGAATTTTTCTACTCTCCCTCAAAACACACTCACCTCTGGGATAGGATTTAGCATTTGCTTAATACCATCATACCCAGAATACTAGAAAAGGCAATGGGAAAAAAACAACAATGACATATACAACTGAAACTACACAAGGAACGTAGAGGAAAAAATCAGTATTGAAAATGATCAGGGGGTGCCAGGGATCAGTGGGGAGGAAAGAATGAAAGAAGAGAGGGATGAATAGCACAGAGAATCTTCAGGGCAGTGAAAATACTCTGTATGATCCTATAATAATGGATACATGCCATCATAAATTTATCCAAATCCATAGAGTGCACAATACCAAGTGAACCCTAATGTAAACTATGGATTTTGGGTGATAATGGTATCTCAATGTAGGTTAATCAATTTTAACAAATGAACTCCTCTAGTGGGTTTGCTGATAATGGGAGAGACTATGCATGTGTGGGGATGAAGCATATGTGATACTCTCTACTTTCCTCTCAAATTTCTTGTGAACTTAAAACTGCTCTTTAAAGATCTTTAAAACACACATAAACACACCCAAAACTCACTAGGACTCCCATTTCACACTAAAGTGTATGGACTTTAAAAAGTACTTGCCAACACAGAAAAATACTTATGGGTGAAATTATATAATGTCTAAGACTTGCTTTAAAATATTCTACCAAATTGGGGCTGGGTACACAAAATCAGAGTGGTAAAATGTTGATAACTGTTTATCTGGGTAATAAGTATCTTGCTGATTCCTTATTTGGGATTGAACTCTATGAAATTACCATATTTCAATTGTTTTTTACCTCAAACGTAGCAATTTCATAGGGTTCGATCTAATATTATTCTCATTATTTTTGTGTACACGTATTATAAAGTGCTCCATAATAATGCATTTTTAAAATTACCTTCCAAATGAGAAATCTTATCCAATGAGAATTTCTCAAACTTAGCAGCTTTCAGCATTAAACAACTAAAATATATGTAAAAAGACTCACCAGTATTTTACTTTACATTAAATCTAAGACTCATTTGTTTTTCTCCACATTTTAACAACTCTGAAATGTGAAAGCATTTTATAATCAGTGATATTTTATAGCTAAACTAGCAGCGTTAATTTTTTCTTGGTGGTATATAAAATAATGATGTAACTTAAAATCAAAGTTATCTTAAGATTCAGAGTCAATATAATTGCTGAGAACTGGATTTTTAACCCATATTCTCTTTCTAATCAGAAATCTAGCACATAATGCCTAGCCTAGCATTACCTGTCCTGGCGTACCCATAATTATCTTGGGAAGTCTCATACTCAGAGAAACAGGCCAGAACCTGCTTACTTGGTGAAGCTCCCTATAGTCTGACACAATCCATAGAATTAATTCCCAGGAGGATTCTGGAGCTCACAGCATAGGAGGGAAAACCTCACTGTGCAATGCTTCCCTTCAAAAGTGATTAAAGCTTATGAACAAGGCCAGTGCATAAAAGTTAATTATACAGAGCTCTGAAGAGCACCAAGTGGTGAGGTGAGAGGGGAAGAATGACTGCAGGTGTAGTAATAAGGGCACATGAATGTGAGAAATGAATAAAACAAGTAGATAGGGTAAAATAGGTAGAGCTCCACCTCCAAAATCTCAAAGGGTCTTCATTTCATGAATTCAACAATTCACTTGGATTTTTGCATTGACCTTATTTATTTTGTAATCTGTGTTAACACCTACCCCTCACAGCCCTCAGAATTGGTTAGCATGGTCTAATAGAAGAGCAACAGAGGGTTTGTGTAGGACTATGAGAGTGGCGGCTGCTGACCTGTTCATATTTCTCCAGTTCTGTGTGATAGATTTGTCTGATCTGGGTCAATTTGGCTCTGTAATCTGAGTGTTCAATAGAGTTATCTGAAGAACCTCCAGAGGCTGCTGCGGCTGCAGCTGCTGCCGCCGATCCCCCACCTTTCTCAGGACCTGAAACCCCTTCTGCCAAAAGCATATTGTCCAGTCTCATTAGCTGGGGATCGGGAGGGTCCTCCTCCTGGGCTCCTCTGATGCTGAGACCTTCAAGGAAAGAGAGAGAGACAGAGAGAGAAGAAGCGAGAAACAGGACAAATAGCGTGAGTATTTTGTTTATTTGAGAAAATGATCAAACAATATCAATGTACTACAATTCATGCTGAGAACTTCACTGTTCACATTTGATGGATACGTTTGAATAAGTATGAAAATTATTTTCAAGATAATGTTTACATGTGTCCTAGAATTTTAAATATCCCCACCCCCCAACCTCAATTTACCACAGATTAGATCCTTAGAAAAAACTAACCCTGGCTTCCTGGAATATTTTAATCATCCAAGCCTCCCAGATTTGGATAACTTAAGCATGAAATGGGAAGAGGGTAAAAAAAAAAAAAAATGGAAGGTTTTAAGAAAGAAAGAAAATAATTAAAGGGACATAAAACAAACTTATCCAAAGGTGGTTACTCTGTCTCTCTCTACAGCTGGAGAAACAGAATTAAAATTTCCATAATTAATTCACAAGCTATCATCAAAAATTGAAAAATAAACAAGATTAGTTGAGCTTTTCCATCGTGTGATTTCAGAAGAGAAAAACATACATTATGAGGTAATTAGCTATACTTATATATATTATTAAGTGAATAGTGTTAAGCAATTGCCAGTAAACTATAAAACGAGGACACTAAATATGGCATTAAAAATGTGCCACTGACATGGCAATACAGTCCTGGGCACAGTAGACTCAATCTAATTTTGCTTTTAAATCAAGAACTTCCTAAGTGATGCCCAGTCAGCAACCTCTTCTGAGTACTATAGATCACAGCTGACAATTCATAGGTTTAATCAGGTCACACATGCTTTCTGCCAAGATGTTTTCAACAACACAGAAGACAAAGTTTCAAAATAATTATTATGGTATAAAAAGCATTGGAGTCATGACAGCTCAAAATCAGCATTTTCATTAATGTGTAACATAATTTAAAATATCCCAGCCCAATTAATCTCTGTAAATCTGCTTAAAAGCAGGTTCCCTACACTAGTTACAAGTGTAGGGAAGAGGGGAAAAGGAAGTTGGCACCTTTCGTGTTTGCATTTGGATTCTGTCTTTTGAGTCTGTGCCTGTTGTTGTTTATCCACAGTGGTACATACTCTGTGTCTAGTGTAACTTACATGACAGTAGCATCTATAAGCTGCCAAGTACTCAACTGATCACTAACTCTGATTTTATATGCTAACCTAAAACTACCATCAATTCTTTTAAGAACAGATTTCACTCCTAGATGCCCTGAATTACATCCATAGCATGACAGAGCTCTTGATTGCCTTAACTCAAATGTACAACTTTAATTTCTTCCCCAAAACACTTTAGAGCTGTCATGTTCATTTAAAATTATACTTCAGAATAATTTCAACTGGATAATAAAACCAACTCACCATAATTTAAAATTATACCTGTTGTCTTTTCAGAGGCAAATAAATAAGGTTTGAAAACTATAATATACTAAGACAATATATTCATTTAGGTAAGCAAAAAGGTAACTCTTATAAAATCCATATCAACACATCACTGATAATTAAAAATAGACAAACATGTATTTGCAGTTTTTTCTATAACTAAAAGGGTTTGCCTAATACTGTTCTAGAACTGCCATGTATTGCTTAAGTTTGTATTTTTAATTTAAACCTAATTTTCCTCTCTTTTAATTCACTTTGTTAAACGTAAAATCTCATGGCCCATACATGCTTGTGGTTCACATACCAAGATTTTTGTGCATTTGGCATGCAATGAGGGCTTACGGAGCAATCTCCTAGGCTGCACTTTGAATTCTGTTTAATTTTATATTCTTATTTGAGAAGTTATTAAGTTTCTCCTTTTTAAACTGAATTTTTGCCCACAGTTTTGTGTGTGTGTTGTTTTTTGTATTTACATAGGACACTGGTGCCTCTCTTGAAATGTGTTTTTTATCTATCTTCAAGTTTCCTCTGGGTTTCTAGTTTTCCCTTGTAGTTAAACACATCGATCTTTTCCCTAGGGACATGTGGTGAAGTACTTTAATAGTAGATCAACTTCCATAGCCAAAATGATTACACTTCCCTGAACATGTATGGCAAACAAGAGATGAAGCTCAATGAC